>NC_143175.1:19954318-20257348 GCF_047325235.1 Durio zibethinus
TACAATCCCTGAAAGCAGAATTTAAAGATCAGATTCAAGAGAAGGTATGATTGGTGTGCATGCATGTGTATTTATGCACATGCCCACACACATAACTTTTAGTTCAAGTTTGTTTGGACTGCAGGCATCCAGTAGTTCCGAAATAAAGGAACCGTCAATGTTGGTTGCTACCTGACGTTTTACCCCTGATGCTTTTCCCCCCAATTAAATTGGTATTGTATAGGAAACAATTAGCGAACAGCTTTAAGCTGTGCAAGAAAAACTGTCAGTTGAAGAGAAGCTGAGGAAGATTATTGAACATGAACTGGTAAAGCTTAAAAAAAGTGCACCTGATGGTGATAAAGATTTTGAGGTAAGTTGTTTGTACTTTTTCTGCATCACATACATTCTTATTGCTTTAGGGTTTTATGCTATCAAGTTTCACAGGATAAGAAATCATATATGAAGGGAAATGTCAGAGGAACTTCAGTGTTTGGGGCCTCAGAGAGTCTCAATAAGTCAGGCCCTTTAAGGGAAACACAATCTGCTCGGAGCGCTACAATTGCAAAGATATGTGAAGAAGGCAAGACTTCTGTAACAAAACCATATATTATTAAAATATTTCTCTTAATGGACGAGCAATCTTGATTTACATTTTTTTGGTTCTTAAATTCAGTCAGACTTCAAAAGATAATACAGTTGTTAACTTCTGAAGACTCAGACATGCAACTCCATGCTGCGAAATTGATAGCCAATCTCGCTGCTGAAGGTGGAGTACAATATGCCTTCTGATTGGATATGAATAAATTGTTGCATTCTTTTCCACCATGTTTGGACAATCTTATGATGAAATTTTGTGTTTTTGGATTGATTTTACTGCACAGCTATTTCCCTATCTCTTTTTCCATGTTTATATGCTTTGTTCCTTCTTTGCTTTGAAAGTTTACATCATCTCTCTCTGGTTCAACAATTGGTATTGATTAAAGGTTTATATTCCACAGATGTTAACCAGGAGAAGATTGTGGAGGGAGGCGGTTTAGATGCTCTGCTTACAATGTTGAGATCATCTCAAAATGCTACAATTCTTAGAGTGGTTTCTGGGGCCATTGCCAATTTGGCAATGAATGGTATCTGACTTTCAATCTTCCCTTGGCATGCTATGCACTTTGAATCTGGTTAATGGTTATCTATGATGGATTCAATCTCCTTTCCTTTTTCCAAAAATGTTCCATGTATCTTTTTTTTTTTTTACTTTTACAAAATTGTAACACATTGTCATATGAAGAATTAGCACACATACATATCTAGTCCATGCAAACCTGTTCATCATCGTGATTTCTTCTCTTGCTAATGGATCATAATGTTGGAGTTATGTCAGCAAAATATTTTACTCTCTCATATGTTGTGAGCTGAGCATCACCACTTTCGTTCCTGGAAATATCTTTACAAGAAACTGTCATGATAATCTGGTATATCCTGATTCCTTCATGGCTGAACAAAATTTTGTATTAGTAGGTAAAAACATTTAGCAAAAAAGAAAAAGAAAACTAGTAAGTTGCATTTGGTAATTCTCCTGAAATACTGGTCCTCAATTGTTTTCGTGTTTGAATCTGGATTTATGATTTCTGATTGACTTGAGCTCCCATTATGAGATTAAGTTAAACAAATGCTGGGTATAAATTTTTATTTCTTAGAAAATGGAATTAACTTGCTTTAGCATGCATTCTGATGATTGGAATATGTCAATATTGTTGGAATGTGAGGTTTATGAAAACGATTATATCATATTTGAATATGCAAATAAATATAGTTTTTTTACTCCAAATTTACAGTTGCTGAGAGAAATTCTGAACATATTATCATTGATGCATTGTCTCCATGTTGAAATGTTTTAAACTACTTACTTAAATGGAAATGCTAAGAAAACACTTTTAGCATGTGTCATTTAATCAATAACAACCTTTAACTCCTCCATAATGTATCAGAGACTTACTAGATTAATTTATTTTCAAAACATTCTCAGAGATGAATCAAGGCCTAATAATGAGCAGAAGAGGTGCTCAGTTACTAGCAAAGATAGCTTCCAAAACAGACGATCTGCAAACTCTTAGAATGGTAGCTGGTGCACTTGCCAATTTATGTGGAAATGGTAAGCCTTTCTCCTTTTTCTGGTGCACCGGTGCTATATATATATATATATATATATTTTTTTTTGGAGGGGGGGTGGGCAGGTTTATCGCTATTGTTGGAAAGTTAATGTGCCTAGCTGTTACAAAGGTTTGAATGTTTGACCTTTGCCTAGAGCCAAGGCTTTAACTGGTTGGTGGGTACCACCTGGGTTAGGATCCATTTGTTCAAACTGTAGTTCAACTGTGGAGTCCATTTGCTTCAATCCTGAAATGCTTTTATTTTTTAAGCATTAGTAACTGGTTCGTGACTTATGTTTCATTATATGCCTGATATCCAAATTAAGAAAACAGATCTTATTGAAAAGGGAAGTGAATCATCAGTTGTATTTATGTTCAATTTGGATGTTTTTATAGTTCAACAGAAAAATTACACACAATGCTAAAAGAAGACAGAGCCATCCAGGCATTGTTGGGAATGGTTAGATCAGGGAATAGTGATGTGGTTGTACAGGTTGCTAGAGGAATGGCTCAATTTGCTAAATGCGAATCGTGAGCAATTGTTCAAGGTTCATCCATGTCCTTGTATGAAGTAGATATTCTATGTAGGTCATCTTTTCTCTTCACAATTCTAATGAACTTTGGTTGCACTGCAGGACATCGCAAAGGCCGTTTACTTCTAATGGAAGATGGTGCACTTGAATGATTGGTTGCCAACACCACATCAGCTTCAATCAGACGTCACGCTGAGCTGGCCCTTTGTCATTTAGCACAAAATGGTAAACAAAGTTCTAGGATTGAGAATTCTATACATGGCAACATTTTGAATCTCATATACTTTAGAATTCTATACGATACTCTTTCTTTTGTGACCTCTGATGTGCCCTTTGTTTTCCCTTTGTGTGTGCATTTGTGGAATGCTGGGTTTTGGTAAATATCTAACATGAAACGACCAAATATGACATCTGCTAAAGAACATGTACTTACTAAAATCCGACTCCATTAGTTATGCTGCTGGTAATCATCTGTAACCCACTATGCCTGGTAGACTTTCAAAGTCAAGCCATTATAATTCTTGGATTATAAACTCAACATTTGGCCAAGTTTTCCATAGTTGACACAAGTATCAGTTACTTTTAATACAACTTAAGCTGCTGCCTCTTGCAGAGGACAATGCCAAGGATTTTACATCAAGTGGAGGATTGCAAGAGCTTCAATGGATATCAATGGAATCCAGCAGAGAGGATATCCACAATTTGGCAAAGAAGATGCTGAAATCAAACACAATGTTTCAGTGTGAGATGCATTCGGGATGGCAGTAAGATTGTAGGGTATGAAGCCTTAGGATTTAGTTTGCATCTGCAACATAATTAGTGCAAAGCAGGTTTCAGTTTCTGCATAAAGTTACATCTTGTAAATCATAGGTAAGCACACAACTGACAACCAGATAGGGTAATGTCACACAATTATTTTTCTCTCGATTCCATTTATAAGAAGGCAGCTTGTGGTGGAGGAATGGGTCTGGAGTGGTGGAAAGGAGTGTATACTAAAAGTTGGGATTGCCACTGAGCTTTTGACGGCATATAATTGATCCATTTCTGTTGATATAGTGAAATATTTATGTGTAAACTTGTGTATGGCTTGATTATGAACAATTAGGGTTCATCAGTTATTTATCCTTTTCAATGTCAAGATCTTTACAGTTGACAGCTGAAGAATTGAGATAATTTTATTAATGGTAGTTTTCCTTAGAATTAAGATATTAGGTCAATGGGCATGACCCAGATGTGAAACTCAAACAATGCCAAAACCTTGATGGCAATTGCAATTCTCAGTTGATACTGTTAAAAGGAGCTGAATGGGAAGACATGACAATGTAACCTCACTAGCTTGTGTTGGACCATGAATATAGCCATCTTCTAATGCATTTGGATATTTCTCTCTTTTTCTTTTCTTTTTTTTTTTTCATTTATCTTTCATAGTTCCCACAAAGCTAAAAATGAACTACTCATGTTCATGTAAAATCCATTGAAATATAACAAAAGAACTCCAATCCATCAAGCCAGCTATAATCTGTCTCCTTTCATAGACTCATCTTCTGGTTTTGCCTGCTTGACATCACTAGCGCCTTCTACTTCATTCACAGTAAAATTCTTTCCATCACTTGTCCATGGAGCTTCACAAGGAACAGGAAACTCAATATTCGTCCTAGTTGTTTCACCTCCACCACCCACATTTTTGTTACAAATTTCGGAGTTGCTTGATGCAACAGTCATGGAGTCAGAACCAGCACAAGTAGTGGTAGTAGTAGCCCCCCAAAAAAGCGTGTAAAACTGAAGAAATTGCAACCGAGTTAGAATCCAAATCATGAAGCACATTCAAGATCTCTTTTTCACCATATATCGCCCTGGCAGCTTCATCATAAGCCATGGTAAAAGATCGACCATCCCAAGCAACGTTCTCGTCAGTACAGAACAAAATCAACAATTATGGGCTTTCACAGAATAATATGTCGCAGCTAAAGTAGCTTAAGGAAATTAGCGCCAGGGAGCCAAGGCAAATCAATGATAAAACCTGTCTCCGTTGTCGTTGAAAAAGACATAGCTCAAAACAGCAGCGTGAGAATAAATGTAAAACTTGACAATCGACATTCCATGCATTTAACAGTTAATTGATATCTTAAGCTTTTTCATCATTCATGCTCATATTCTCCTTGAAACCGGTCTAACCTCTAATTGAATGCCGTAAACTCGTACTTTCAAAACTACAGAATTACTGGACAAGCAAGCAAACCCCAAAGCCTACATATATCATCAATATTTCATCTTTCACTCAACGACCAAATGTATGATCAACCTTGCTAAGCTTAATTAAGACATAATAAAGGAATGTAACCATTCAAAGACTGTAGACTTGGTATTCCTTGTTTACGAAATTCTAGGATACAAGACGCAAGGTATAATGTATGAGTATATAAACAGGTTAAATACAAAAATCAGATCACGTGAGTGGCTTACCAAATAAATCTATTCAAAATTTCATGCATAAAAGCGGTAACTTCAGACTTCTGGCCCCCAAAAAAAAAGTGGTAAGAGACAAAACAATTAGAAAAGGAAATCAAAGACAAAACTTAAAAGAAATTATTTCAGTACAAAGAACACAAGAACTGAACCTGGCTACAAAATACTACAGTGAGGTTCCCATTGTCGTCCTTTATTAGTCCCATTTTTCATATTGTTTTATGAGCCCGCTCATTGATGCAGCCACTTGTTCCAGAGTGGATCAGTTGCCAAAGTTGCATCAGTAGATTTGAAAACATAACGTAAAACCCTGCATGAAAGATGCAATTCAAATGATAATTTCATCTGTCAGAAAATTTACGACAACAATTAAATAGGTCAATCCGAATATTGCAGAATCATTTAGAAGAGAATAAAACCAAATGAACCAGCAGATGGTGTTGGTAGCCTGCTAACTTCTAATGTTATGGACCATGCCAGACAAAAAAATGTACCCTGGAATTTAACAAGCTGACTTTCTCAACTTAGCTGATGCAACTAAGTAGTGGAACTTCGAGCCCTGAAAGAAGAGAGTCAAGCATAGAGAGACATCCTGAGAAGATGTAACAGCAAATTCATAAAGACAAAGGATAAACCTTTTGAGAGTGGGAAGCCCTCATCTTGATCAACAGGGTCTCGTGTTGAACAGTTTGAACAAGAGAAATTACATTGCACCATTGAATATTTCAAGTTGTATAAAAAACCCAAACAGATAAAGACTAAATATGAGATAGCTGCCAGTTACAAACTCACAATATTCTTCACCCGTAAAGCTTGGAATCAAGTTTAAGAACCAATGCCTCAAACTGATACATTCACCATTTATTCGTTGGTCTCTTTCTTTAAACTCCCAAATATAAACCAAATGTCCAATCTATAAAATCTTGATCAAACATTTGATTACGACAAGAAATTTAGGAAAGCACGTGATGCAATAAAATCAGTAAGATGATTCTGGTTCCGACAAAGGAGAAAAGAGTAAATTCAGAACTGTAGGGCATCTCATTCAAAGTTAAAATGGTATAAAAAATTCTCTGAATTGTTTACAGAAGTTTTATTTGAAAACTTTGTACAATCTAATGTAAAATTTGCTAAAAAATATATAGTATTTATCATGGAGTAGTTTGAACATTTGCAAGAAGCCGGGTGAGTTTGCTTAGAGTTTCACAAGCAGATATGGTATCTGGATGATCCTCACCACAGATTGAAGTTCTAATAAAAATAGCCTTCCTAATTAGGTCATCTCCTATGCCAAATTGTCCCCCTCTTAGCATTAACTTGGCCCTGGTTTCTAGCACAGTGGCTCTTGATAATGCCAACTCCTGCCAAAGACATGGATTCAATTGAGCATTAGTTTGGATGGGCCTCCAGCAAAGTGATTTGTCCAACCATTTCTCAACTGGGGTAAGTAATGCCTGCTCTGCCGCCTCCAAAGCATTGGAGCATAGCCGGAGGAGTTCAAGAGCAGCACTGCACCTAGAGAATGTAATGAATATCCGAATTGTGAGAGGCAAAATCACTTCTTTGACAAGGTATAACAGTTCTGACGCACTGAGCTCAACAACTGCAGGATCATTACCAAATCCAAATAGCAAGAAACATGCTGCCCATAAATGTTCTGAGTGGTGGGATACAAACCCACGACTAATGACAGCTTGAACCATGGCATGTGCAACTCCAGTCACTCCTCTCTTCCGAGTGTAAACCTTGATGACATCATTGAAATGGACATAACCTTCCTTGGTACTACTTCTTGCAACATTGAATCTCAACAACATTGCAGATGCTTCTGCTTCAGATCTCTTGGAGTATGATGAAGAAAAACCACAAGTCAAGGAACGCAATAATTTTCTCCAAAAGTGGGTTCCTTTATGTTTCTCAGATATCTTGTGAGCAGCTAGTGCTAACAGGGAGACTGGAATGGCAACAGGTGCAAACCAACCACTCACATGGACCATTCTCGTTGCTAAGCTCATTGGTCCTTCTGCATGATCAAATATTGAAAAACATACCTCAAATAGTTGCAGGAGGAAATTGTTTTTCCTCAATGAATGAGCTTCCCTACCACTCCATGAAAAGTCTCTTAAGGGCATCCTGTTGATGGTATCCAGTAGCCTGCTTGGATTTATGGGTAGCTCAGATAGGATTGCGCCTACAATCACGAGGCCCAAAGTTAGCCTTCCAACTTTCTCCTCAATGACCCTGAGAGCATCAATCTCTGCAATAGGGTAGTCTTTTACACTTCCCTGCATTAATGACATTGCCTCTACTCCAGACAAGTATGAGAGTTTTAAAGGTTCTAAATTCATCACACGTGGAAGGCGAGTGGATATCAGAATGTGGGTGTCTCCGCCAAAACGGGGGAGAAGATCCATTATAAGCTTGTGATCCCACCAATCTTTTTCACTCTCTAAATTATCAATCACCACCAGAAAAGGAATTTTTCTCATTAGCTCTTTCTGGACTCTAGAAAGGGCAGCCTGTTCCTGCTCTTCAAAGCTTTTCATCCTGCTTTTGTCTATGCAATTTTCAACCCCAACATCAACCTCTAAAAATGAGCAGAGGTTCAAATAATTCTGCCTAATATACCTGCTTTCTCCTCCTATCCATAGAACCATCTTATACCTCTGATGATATCTGTAGGCAAACTCCAGAAGAAGCTCTGTCTTCCCTATTCCTGAGTCCCCTGTTACACAGGCAATGCCCTTTCCATATACAATTTTTGCTGATCTCTTTCTCCTTGAATACCGTCCACCACCTCTTGGTCTTTGATAGTGCTGCCTTTCAGTGCTTTGCATCTCGATCTCCTTTTCTGACTCCTTCCAAATGACTGGTTCTTTACCCTTCCGGCTGCCACTCTCCCACCGTCGTTGCCTGCATCTTTCCTCCACTGAACTGCTCTTACTCCACCCAACAGTCGAATTCTTTCTCCTTGATCTAGCCTTGAGCTCAAAATAATCTCTTTCTGATACTCCACTAATGTCACCAAAAAGTATAAATTCTAGTTCTGACAATTCTTTCTTCCTACCAATAAAGTTTTCATTACGAGGATATGGGAATTCCTCTTTATCTACCTTTTCTCTCCACTTTGTCAATCGCTCTACAACACTTCGTCTTCCTAATCTCATTGCCAAAAGGGTAACAGCTCTTAATATGCAGTCTCTCCAACTACCATCCTGAGCTTCCAGTTTCCATTCATCCACTCGAAAGAGGCCATTAACAGCTTCCTTCCACTCCTTCTCCAATCCTCCATACATAACCCATAACTCACCACCATGTTTTTCCCACGGCTCTCCCCTTTTCTCAACTATATCCCGGCCAAGACAACCACCAGGATTCAAATCAAAATAGATTGGTACCAAATTTTTCTTGCTTGAAAAAAATCTAAGCTCCTCAATGGTATATGGATTCCTGAAAGACTTCCTTGTTAGAATTACAACACCAAAGGAAGAAACATCCATTGCCCTCTCAAGAAGTCCATGTTTACGAGAGTTCTTAAATCGAGCTCTATCAGATACAAAGCAACTCATCCCTTGAACTTCCAACTCAGCACGGAGCCAATTTGTGAACCTCAATAAGGAAGGTTTGCGACCATGCAAACCTATATAAACGTCATAGATTCTGTGCCTGCTAGAAGATAATGATACCGGAACAGGGGAAAATGACATATCATGGCTTCTCATATGCTTTCTGTGCTTCTTTATAAGGCCAGAATAACAACTGTCACCCACATCATAACTAGATAGGGTGCCATTAGAGACAAGAGTTGTAGATGACACGTGGTCAAATTTCTTGAAGTCACTTGAAATATAAGCAGCCGGCGTTAATGACATGTCAGATAGGGCAAATCTGACATTTGCAAGGCATTCAGGTACCTGAATTCCAGAACTGGAACTTGGAGGATTAGCACTTAAATTAATACTATCACATTGAGCATCAAACCTAGTCGATTCAGACAATTGACATGTTGATGATCTTGGAGAGAAGAATGGTGATTGATTTGCAGAAAAGAACGCTGACGATGATGATGACATATTTCTAGAGGTTGTTGCTGGTACTGATAACAACCTGCCGCTATCTTCTTGGAGATTCATATTTACAATACCTCCCATCTCCATTAGCTAAATCCCATAAATGCAATCAAGGTATGAGAAGCCGCTGTGAGATAAAAGGAATGAAATTAATCATTAAAAAAAAGGGTAATACCATAGAAAGAATGTATTTGTAATTCATCCAAAACTGGATGCTATATCCATATTAGTGATGCTTTTGTTAAGAAAACATTAATGCATTCTGCTAAACAAACAACTGTAGAATTACAATTGCAAAAAACAATGCATACATCTCCAAAGCAAAACCAAGAAATTAAATTTCAAATCTTTGAAACACTATGAATAAAAAAACAGGTAGAATCAGATTAACAAATGGCTTGACACACAAAAGAAAAAAAAAAAAAAAAACGGTTGAAAAACCAGAATGTGTGTAGGAGAGACAGAAAAGAAGCAGAATATCTGTAATACAACTAAAATCTAAAAAGAAAAATATAGCATTCATACCTAAACTCATGAAAGCTAAATAAAAAGCAACCATAAAAGCAATGAATAAAGCTTAAACTCTAGAACATTACAGATCTAAAGAAGCTATTTAATATACAAAGAAGTTTAGTTATAATGATCCACTTCTCAATTTAGTAAAATAAAATAACATTTCCATGGTAATTCAGATCTGAGGAACTTGGCTTCAAACTATGCTGCCAAACCAATAAAAAACAAATTGAAGTTTACAAGACTACAAAACAAGAAAAAAGGGCATTTTATCAAAACAAATAATTAGCCAAAAACAAATAAAAAAGGCTGTATTTTTGAAAGCAAAGTTGATAACTTTTTTTATTTTGACAATGAAAGATACAAACACTTACAATTTGCTATCATCAATGTAGAATTTAAGCAATGGAGTTAGCTTTACCATTAAAAGTTAGATTTGATAAAGACCCATTTTAAAAACAGACTAAGCAAAGTAAAGATTTTTGTCAATGCTCAAAAAACCAAGCTTTACCTTATTAAAATTCGAAAAAGAATGAACCCAACATAGTCATCCAAAAGCCTGAACTTTGTAAAAAAGAAAACCACTTCTTTACTTTCTTTGTCCAACTTAAATTCAACCCTTTTCTTTCTCTCTCTTGTCTTCTAAAAACACAGTCTATACAAAGATTTTCTCGTCTTTCTCTATAGGTTTTTTGTTCTAACAGAAGCAGAAGTACCGTTGAAGAAGGTGAAAAGTTTGCGACCCAAAAGCACGGATCTGGCGAGGCATGGGTTAGTAGGCTCCACTGTCCATTTTTGCCTCCCCCTTTTTATAGCTGTGGAAGAAAAAAAGTTTTTTTTTTTTTTTTTCTGACAAAACAAAATCCACTGTGTTTTTCGGCTTTTGGATTCACATTTGACATGGGTTTTTGTTACTGTCACTGTTGATCTTGTGGGTGCTGTGTTGTCGCTCGTTGGCTTCCTGCTCTTCTTGTTTTTAAGGTTGCTAAACTTATATGGTACTTTGGTTTTCAAAGCACAAAAAAAAAAAAAAAAAATCTTTACTCCTTTTAGGAATATTGCATATAAGCATGCAAAATTTATGTTGTTATAATTGTCACTCAATTCGTTGATATATTTCATTTTATGATGAATTATTTCCTTTTATTTTTTTATCTATTAAGTTGAATTTTTTATCTTTTTAATGTCATGCATTTCATTGTATGTTATTATTTCAATATTTGCACGAGGAACATATAAAAGATCAAAACCGTGCATGAACCTAGTAAATTGAATATATTAGCTAATCTCTATTCAATTTGTACAAAAAAAATATACTTTAATCATTAATATGTTACTTGATCGCAGTTAATAATTTTTACTCAAACATACAGTATAAGCTTTTTATTTTTTTTAAGCTTAATTATTAGTAATAACAATTTAAAAAGTGAAATAAAACAATGATAATTGATGAAATTATGATGATGACTTCAAATTAATGTTTAGAGGATTTTGTGAGTGTAATAATAGAGCAAAAGTAATGGCATCAAATAATCAGAAAAAAAAAAAAGAGGATGGTACTGAGAATTTTAACAGAGAACACAGACTGTTGATTCTGCAATAATGAAGAAACTTTGGCCAACAATTAAAAAAGTTACTGTCACTTGTTGAATGCAACTTAATGAAAAGGGGGGGAAAAAGGGATATAGTTACACAAAACAATACTCTTCAATTCATTTGGGATGTAAAGAAAAACTTTAGCCAATGATTTAATAGTAGCGAGTATAACTAACTTGTTTGAAATCTTCAGCTGCTCTTAGTATGAACATGGACACAGTGCACACAAATCATTATTGGTGGCAATAAAATATGATAATATCCCTATCTACCATATGATTTTTAAGTTGGCTTAAATGAACATTTTGAATTGTCTCTTTCAACTCAAGTGCAAAACACTCCGTTTGGTAGTACTTGCACATGCTTCCATGCCAGACCACACCCAATGAAGGGCTCTGATTTCTTTGCAGTCAGTCAAAGGTGGGTTTCCTACAGTTGTCACCAAAGAAAAATAGTGAGAAAAATTTTGTTTCTTTTTTCTTGTAAATTTTTTGGCACCAAGAGAAAGAAAAATGGGGAACTTCTAAGAGTTTACTGGGGTTTGAAGTTTGAAGCTGGAGAATTGTCCCTCCACAGCTTCAAGACAAGTTAAGAGTACAAGCATATAAAGCATAGAAGAGACTATAGTTTTTTTTTTTTTTTCTTTGCGGCACAACAATTTGGAATATTCATTTTTTCAATCTTTTTGAAAAGTAAAGTGGGCCATGAGAAATAAAAGTTGTCACTATCATAAGTTTGATGCTATCAACTGTAGATATTTATTGACATTTTTCCACTTTTGAGCAGCATGGCCAACCAACTGCACAATAATGTGGGAAATTGTTGGGTGATAAATTTTGAGCCTAATCAATATTGGATGCATGTCGGGTTGCAATCTAACAAAATAAAAATAGAAGAAAAAAACATATTTTTTTTCAAAATTCTAATTTTGCTTAAAAAATTTTATTTTAAGTATTGATATTATATTTAGATCAAATACGAATTCTAATATAAAGCATCTCATAAACTTAGTTAAATGTAGTTGCTTGGATGCCTTGCTTATGCATAATTTCAATTACTCAAGATATACATAGGTTTTTTTTTTTTAATTAAAAAAATGTTAATCAATGTTTAAAGTGATAATCAAGGGAAAAAGTTGTAATTAATGCATTATCTTTTTATTGTTTTTAAATATGATAAAAGTAATACATTAGATATAAAATTTTATTTAAAATTAATATTTAAAAATTTGAACTATGCTTAATCAATGTCTTCATCTGTATATATTGAAACATAAACAAATAAAGAAGTAATTCTTCCATTAAATATATGTAAGTAGGCATTGCCTACCTATTGCTTTAGGCTGTAACCCCAAAAAATTTGGTAGGTTTTTCTTTTTTTTTGTATACATTGTTTGAAACACTAGGGGTAGGGTTTCTACTTGGAGCTTGGATGCATGTGGTAGTAAAAGCTGGACAGGTGGATTACAAATTGTAGAATGAGAAGATGAGCATGCTTTCAAAATTGTATAAATTTTTTTACCCAATATTAAATTCAATAAACCCCTATAATTCAACTTTGTTGGTTGTATTTAAAATGATGAGAAATTTTCTTTGAGCTGTGTGTAAAAGCAAAACGATATATCCCTCAAAAGGAACACCTAGTCTACCTGTTCAAAATTCAAACTAAATTTTTATTTGACATTTAGTCTTTGAACCAGCTTGATTCTGAAACCTGCCAAAATGGAGGTTCTACTTATACAAGTTGTCCATGAAAAATTATTGAATTACCCAATTTATTTTCATTTTTATTTTTATTTTTCCTTGATAGTTAATTCATTGCAACATCCTACAAAATTTAGTAAATTTCAAGTATAAACAATGGTTTCAAATATCGGTACTAAAATTTAAAATTTTAAAAATAAATAAATTATTTACTTTTGAATTTGTAAAAAGTGATATCTTATAAAAATAATTTATTTTTAGTAAGTTAGGACAATAGATTATAAAAAATCGTGCATTCAAAAGAACCATTAATCATAAATTATATGTAAGATTCAAACTTAAGATCATGTGCGTATAAAACAAGTGACTTGGACCAACTCCTTGGTGTATTTTTCCAAATGCAACCATAAATTTGATGTCTTTACTTATCTAAAAAAAAAATGGATGCTTTGGTATATCTAGCTGTCCCTAATATAAGTGTGTATCAGCATAAAATATAGTAAGATTTAATCAAATGACTAGTGAATCCAAAATGTGGGACAAATTGACCCATGGGAAGATGCAAATCATAATAGGAGATAGGGTCAAAGTATATTGTTGTTATGTTGACCGTATTGGACTGTTGAGTCGACTTCATGTTTCATTTTCAGAATTACAGCTGGATAATTTCTGGCCTGGGAGTTGGCTCCTAACAACCCAAAACAGCTACCATTCTGCTTTCTGCTGCCTATGTTTTTTCCTCGGGTAAATGATACAAGGCCCTCAAGGGTGGGTGTCACTGAGACTTAATAGTGGAGCAGATGCGACTTATTTTTTTTTATATAGCTTTATTCAAAGTTTTATTTTCCCAGAATGATGAAAACCTTTTTAATTTAAATCTTCACGTTTAATTGTTTTATTTCTTCAAAAAAACCTTTTAGCCCAATAATTAGAACTTGACACTTCAACATCGAAGTTTGTTGTTTCCCATGAATATAGTTATCTTTGAATGTACTGGGATTTCTAAAGTCATGCTTGGATCATTAAAAATAAAAAATTAAATAAACCAAAATTAAATATATATGGGATTATTTATTTATTTTTGCTCTTGGGTTTTTATTTTCATTTGTTTAAATATATATTTTTAGTATTAAGTATATTTATCTTTTAGAATTTTAAAATTAATTTTTTTATACTGTTTAAAAAATTTATATTCTGTCAATACATTAAATATAAATCATTAAAGCTGTAATAAAATTTAAAAAATCTGTCGATTAGAATTAGTCCTATAGTTAATCACAAGTATAGCAGTCAGAATCAATAAACATCCAAAACAGCGTGATGCATAAAAGATGTCTCAGTTCTCAGTGGATATACCCTACTCTCATTAGAATTGAAGTTTCATATTGAACTTGAACTTGTTATAGAGGTTAGAAGATACAATATTGGATGTCCATAACAACAAGACAACGAGCATATAGTTGGCAGCATAACATGATATTTGTCCTTTCACTCTGTCGTCACCCACACTAGACAAAAGCACCAAAAAACCCTCATGCAGAAACACAGCTCAAAAAAATTGATACTACACAGAATAAATTATAATTACAAATGCAATATAACAAACCTCATATCTCTGATACGTGACAAATTTACTGTTAGTTGGCACATGTTGAACAATAACTTTTACGGAAAAGGCTTACGCACCATGCTGTACCGATTAGGATACGAGTAATTATCTAAGAAAGATAAGATCATATAATTTCGGCAGATCAGAAATCAAGTCAATTTGGAGTGCTAATGGGATATAATCTCCGATACTCGATCTTGTGCATCAGGAGGTATCTCCCTTCCTGGGACCCCGACTTTTAGAAGATTAACATACCTGTCAAAACAACAGCATAATTCTGTCACTAAACTAATATGCAAATATTTTGGTCCAATTAGGAGGAATTAGTCAATGCCACTAACTCTGCAGCTGTAAACAAGTGCTCATGCTCTGTAATGAAGGCAAGCAAGGCCTGCAATCGAGGAAAGTGCAAATCAATTGTTACAGCAAAAAGTTTATCCAACATTCACGAAGGGGTACTATGAGTTCATATAGCTTGCCTCAAATGGCATGTTTAACAGTTCATAATAGGTTCGAACACGATCTAATCTCTGCTGTACAGCTTCACTGTCAATTGAAGGGATAGCTGCAAGGGCCTGCAATGCCAACAGAGATTGTAAATCAGGATTGTGCTGTACATGCAAAACTGAAATCAGAAGGCTACAACCAAACCATTTGGATTTTCAACAACTTGAATTGGAATATAAAGCTTGGAACTTATTTTTTGGTCAACTCTTGGCCAAACATTGAAACAACAAAGGCAAATCCAAGCAAGGAGAATTACAGGCAAGGATAGGGTTATGCAATTGATGCTAGTATAACATATATCCTTTTTCACAAGAACTGATCATCCATGAAGAAAGAGAGGAGAGAGAGTAAAAAAGCGGAGATCTGAGCATAGAACTCTTGGCATAGGGAACTGTCAGTCTCAGACATCCAACCAAGTAAGATCACCAACAATGATTTCTCTTATGCTTTAGAAAGAAACAGATCATATTATTTCAACTATAGAAAATATTTGCAACTATTATTTCAAGCAATAAAAATTGCCTCTTTGGAATTAACAAAGACTGATTCCAGTCAACTGAGGTTTGTTAAAGAGATATTGTTTCACCCTATGTTGCTCCGACTCTTCATTTTTCCAAAAATACTAATCTCAGTAGACACATATCATAAACCTCAAAGTGGAACATTGTGGGGTTTGAGCTTCCAGTGACATAAAATTTACAAAAGAAAATTGATGACACCTGTGTCTTACAAATACCCATGTCTGACTCACTCCTGAAACCAAGCAACATAGCTTTCGCCACTAACTTGACAAGACTGAGTCTGAATGTAAGGCAAAACTCAAAGATTGTAATCTTCATATAAGGAAAACTCTTCATTTTTCCAAAAATACTTGTCTCAGTAGACACATGTCATAAACATCAAAGTGGACATTGTGGGGTCTAAGCTCCCAGCAACATAAAATTTACAAAAGAAAATTGATGGCACCTGTGTCTTACAAATACCTATGTCTGACTCAACCCTGAAATCAAGCAACATAGGTTTCACCATTGACTTGACAAGACTGAGTCTGAATGTAAGGGCAAAACTCAAAGATTGTAATCTTCATATGAGGAAAACTTGAGAATAGACTCAAGAGACAAGATAATCCTCCTATACATTAAAGCAATCAATTTACACAACAGACATTGAACTGCATAAAAAAGCAGATAATATTCCTAGAGAAAAAAATGGGAATATTTTCATATCATTTCAAGCACCTTCAGAGATTAAAAAAAAAAAAAAACCCTGCCATTCTGCAATCTCACTACCCCACTGCATCTAAAAATAAAAAGACATGCTAACCTGTTCTAGAGCAATTGAATTCCGACATATCTGCTGAACTCCAAACAAGTTGATCGATTTCATGTTGGCCAAAGCCTAATCAGATGTATGCTCCCATCGGCAAGAGGAACAAAGTAGGTGCTACTCTACACTAAATTGGAACTAATCTGAATAATTAGCAAATCAGAATCAAAGTTAACTTTACAATGAACTCCAACCTTAATGGATGCATTTGCAGCAATACTACATATTCCACCAAATATGTAATTCCGCTTCACTGCAGCAACAAAAGGCGCCATTTCCTCATCCCTGCATGTTATCTATCCATACAGAAAACAAAAAAGAAAATTTAAATGTTGGTAGCATTAAAATATTCATCAAAGGAAAAATCAAGCAGCTGATCCTCTGAAATTGGGAATACTAATGGGAAGAATAAATATGGCATCAAATTTTTCCAAGCAATCTGATCAATTTTTTTTAACAAAATGAGAGTTGTAAGGAAATAATGCCCAAAACTTTTTCATCCTCTATTTTCTTCACTTCTATCTGCCGACCCAATAACCTTATGATTGAAAAAGACATGTAAAAAAATAGACACTGACAAACTAGATGCAGCTAAGGATAAGCTGAACGTAACATATTAAAACGGTGCATAGCATTAAGAACTCTTCATATGAAGCCGGCAGCCAAATTCTACCTTTCTTCCATGAAGGTTATTACCCACCAAGGACTTAGATCTTAATTCTAACTTAAAGGAGAATGAACTGATGGACAATTATCCATTGGAAATTTAAAACAGAAATAAGTATCCTCAAAGTAGCCCAACAAAATACCAAAAATTACACATTAATAAGAGTTGGAGAAAGTGACCTGTGCAATAAGTGAAACAATGAAGTCATCCGGCTCTTCTGCATCTTGGTTTTGCCATGTATTCCCTATCTGTCATTTCCTGCTTGAACCGTAATGCTTTGATTAGTTACAGGTGCTTTCACCACAGTCATTCTTCAAGTCTTTCTGAATGCTATTCTGACAAACCTGCATGTGGAAAATTGTCTCCAACCACATCTCCACACGTTAAACTTTCAAGCAATCAATTGCTAGTTTTCTGTACTCATCTGCAAAAGATGCCATGTTCCTAGCAGGTGAACTGCTTGCTCGTGTATGGTGAGGCTTGCCACTCTCCACATGATTTGATGTTTGTGGGGTTGTTTGTACAAGTCTACATGTTGCACTAGGTATGTATAAAATGTAAGAAACAGCTGAAAATTTATGATAGGAAGTTCTCAAAAGGATAATTGTCTACCATGACATATCACTTCTGCAGAAGGATCTGCTCCATTAAGAACACATAGGGCAAAAATGATACACCATTCTTGATATCTAAGTATGGCAGGCAGGAAAGGAGTAAAATAAGCAAAGGGGAAAAAGGATTGAGATATTAATGCCATAACATTTCATTTTTCTCCGATGCAAAGCTCCATTCGGTTGCATAGACAATTTTAGGTTACAAGTGTTAATGCTATATCATCACTCCTTATTTTAGGTTACAAATGTCATTGCCATAGCATGACTCCTTATATCAACAATTTTACCTGGATCTAAAAATACGTGATTTAATCACATAGAAGAGTATACATGCTACTTGCATAACTTATACGATATCATAACTCATTGGTACATGTAGATAAAAATCCAGATGCATGTTCTCGAATGCAGCTCTCATCGTGTCCATATTAATAATTCTCTATGTCCTCATAAACTACTCTTTAAAGCCCATTGTGGCTTCCACAAACATTGAAAATTATATCACAGTACCAACTCAAGCCAGATCAAAGAACTTGCCTTTCAATTGAGTCTGCAACATACTCCAATGAATCACTCAGGGATGCCAGCAAAACAAGTTTATTGTCATCACAAATTAGATTTTCCTGCGCAAACGATGTGATAAGAGAAAGAACAAATACCTTCAATTGATACTTCAACAACATCAATTTATATGAAAGACCCAAGTTTCATTAGCAAGTCAAGCTCATGTGCATAATAAATTCAATTTTCTGGAAGATTAAATAGTAGACAGCTAGAAAATTTGCTCAGTAAAAAAAAATTGAAACAGTGAGGAAAAAGTCATCATCAGGCATAAATGTACCTGCTTAATAGGACGCAAATTTAAGAGAAGTTCGCTTAGTTCTGATTCAACCTCAACACTTCCCGCATCAGAAGTAATATTTCTCACATTTGACTGACCAAGTGCATTTGGTAAACATGCACTAGCTGGATCAAGTCGCATCAATTTCTCAATATCATGCCTTCCAATGAGCATATAGCTCTGCTTCTCAAGAACTGCCTGAAATATTAACAAAATGTTTATGAATGGAAAATGTTGATTACCGTCGCATAGTAGCATGGATAAAATAAAAGGATAGAAACCACTTCGCTGTTATATTCTCAGTAACAATGATGGCAAATCAAGAACTAATTTCAACTATCTCAATCAAATAACTCCAATAAGAAGCATGCACACCTCTGCTTCTCAGTTTACACAATGGCATTACATTCTACATCATGTGTGGAATTAATTAGATAACACCAGACATTCCTTAGTGTCCTCTTTCCAGTTTGATCTTTTCATATTCTTTTGGGACATTTTTTGGCACTTATTCTTTTGGAAACTTTTGTCACAGTCGTAAAATAACATCACTATTTTTTATCAGGCCAATTTTATGCTTTTGTCTCTACCTGTTACTTGTGTACTAAAAGAACTGGTATGACCATTGAGCTGTTACATTCACATCTTTGTTTACATGGCCCCTACAGAAGACAGGCAAATATATAAATCTTAATCCTTGCTTGATCAATATCTATGATAAATAAATGCAATTCCACCTAGGCACTGAAAAATATTTATTCCAAAAGTTCAGGTCCATCTTAAACAAAAAAAAAAAAAGAATGAAGAAGTAAACAGAAATTCCTCACCCATCCCCTCCCCCCTCCACCCCCACCTATGTCTAATGTCTAGCACAGAAACAAACAACCTATCTATCAACAACATATAGAAAATTAATTAATCAGGTGAAGATGTTCAAGCATTCTTTAAAAAAATGTTCTTTATAATTTTCACATGTTATTGATATGACCAAAAACTGCAAAATATAGAGACAACTAAACCAATTAAACCTGGTTAACATAAACAAAAATCAACAACAAATAAAAAGCATGTTAAAAGCAAAAATAAGGAAGAGTATGTATAAAGAAGAATCCCCACCTCCATGTATGAAGTTCGACATCTTTCATAGGTTCGCTCAAGGAAAGTTTGCACATATTTCACAAGGTCAGCAGCAAATTTAGGCATTGCTTGAGCCCAACCAAGCACCTAGAGTTCAATTAAAATTTATCATTAGGAAAAAGATACAGCTGTAAAATAGATGGTTCAGAAACTTGTAAGGAAAATGTTCAAGATAAACCAAGGAAAATGCTAAATAATTTTTACCCAAATATACCAAAAAAATAAAGCAAAAAGCTAATAGTCTGCTATTGCAAAATACTGCATATGATATTAGGAGTTTGAAAGGAGAGGAAAAAATAGTTTCTTCAGGAAATAAGAAAGATAAAACAAACTTGCCTCTTTGGCTAAGAAATCAATAGCCAGAAGCCCTTGCAAGACAGGTCGACCCTTCTCAATGGATGAAGCATATGAAACACTAGTATGTGCCCGTGGCCGAAATGCCGCTGGACCTGTAAGAAAACAATTTCAGGCTAGGAGTTTTAAGGAATCCGAACTAAAAAAAGCTAAAAGAGTTTTAAAGGAGAAAAAAAGATGGAATGAAAAGCTGGACTGTCATATATGTGATTAACTGACATTTAACCAGTTTTTAACCTTGCATTTCCTGAGACTAACCCACCCCCGGTCTCTTGCAGCATGATTCTCACAGAAACTTCTTCCATTATTCTCTGCTTTCTTAAAAGAAATTACTACACTTACATCACTCAGAAAGATCGTTATGTATATTTTCTTTCATGCAATCCTTGTAAATCAGTAATGAGCACTCCATTAATTGCATTGCTGTTTTATTTGAACTAGTATATCACACAGGTTTATTTAAATATATTTTGTTTTTTAAATTATATTGAGCCAACCATCTTTTCAGTGCACTAACTCGCTAACATTGGCGAAACAAACCTAGCTTAACATCCATCAAACAAATTAGACCCCTCCTCGTCCTTCTTGTGATAGTCATCCTAAGCTGCTGAATAAAGGAAAATAACAATAGTATATGATTAATATAAAAATGAGACAGTTATTTTGATAGACATAGTTTTTAATCTAACAAGTTAACAGTTAAAATTATTAATGAGGCATGGATTGAAAAATGATAATTAATGAATAGCAGGACTCTATGGTTATGGAACTTGCTTGATATAGCTTGTTGTACGCCTTTCCGGTAGTCAACAAACATGGTTGGTAAAAGGTGGTCCTTCACAAAGTTCTCCACAAAGGTTAGCAATCCATCATTCCTGAAATTATAGAAATTAAGGATACAAAAGAATATTAATGTCAAAGTAACAGCCCATTTGTAAAAGAGTTGGACCACATATTTGTGTAGAATTTCACCTAGATTTGATGAAATGAATGAAAATTTCAACTTAGACACAGCTTCAAATATTCTTAAAACAAGAAAGATACTAAATTAAACTGTCCATCTTTTCTGTTGGCCAAAAAAAATTAAACCAAACCGTCCTTATGATTAGCAAAGCACACAAATCAAGATCACCATGATCCAATATATAAACATATTCAAACAAGAAATAACATATATATATATATATATATAAGCACAAATGTTGCGAAACTTTTTAACTGGCAAAAATGAGCATTCCTTTCATCCATTTTAAATACTTTTTATTATTAATAAGATATATCCAATTTATAAGTACGAATTTAATAATTTTCCTTAAATGGGTTTTTTGATAATAAATAAGAAAGAGTTAAGTTTAAATTGAATTGTTTTATCTTTAGAGGGTTTCAATTTTTAGTAAACCTTAAAAGTAAAAAAGTTTATGCTAATTTGATATATAAATTTTACATGTCAATTAATATCTACTTTATTAATTTTGGTTATTTATCAATATGTAACTTTATGTTCAATATATAATTTTCATAGAAATAAATGTCTTCAAGTTCGACGCATGTGACAAAAAATACTAGTTACAAAAAAAAATAAAAGGGATATAACTATTAAGATAGCAAATTAGGGAAGAACTCTAGCAAGTTAGCCATCGTCAAACAAGAAATAATGAAAAAAAATGCAAAAAATAATTCCTACAAAGCAAATTATGGAAAAGCCTGAAGATGCCACAGGAAGGGATATGGCTGAAAGCATTTGGAAACTTAATAATCAAACCCATGTGATAACACAGATAGAAAGTGAATGGTTGTAAAAATTTTCCCCTTCCAAATCTCACTTCAAACACAAACATTTCAATTTAACCACACAAGAGATTGACAAAAGCAGAGCACAGAATGGGAAATGAAAACTACATGTGTGCTTTGCCTAAGGGCTATCCTTAAATACTTATCATATCATTCACAAAAAGTGACTCTTCTTTGTATCAATACAAGCTTGGAAAGGAGACTTACCCAAGCTGGGAATACTTTTTCAGCAGTATAGAAGCAATCTTATCTGTAAACTGCACCACACAGCAGAATAAAAAAGGCCATTTACAGAACCATCTATGAACGTGTAACAAACAATATGTTTGAAAACACTGATATTTGATTCTTTTGGTCCCAAACCTGAAGAACAGGCCGGTATATAGATGCTGCTAGATAAATGCCTTGCTCAGGCAAGACAGCTGCAGAGCCATAACCTTCTTGTAAAACATTGGGACCCCTCCTACTCCATCCTTGGCGAATGAGATCAACTCCTATATAGTAAATGAGGCACACAACAATAAATTTTGATGAGAAGATGATTAACAAATTGAATATGTGAAGAAAAGTTACACTTAAAACCAATGGCAACCGAAAAGGAAAAGGAAGACAAAAGTTCCCAATCACCACAAAACTAGAACAGAAATCATAAATGGCTGCTGCAAAGAAAAAAAAGGGGGGGGGGGGGGGAGAGAGAGAAACAGAGAACAGCTATTAAATCAGCAAAACAAAAATTGTTACTCCAACTGCTTGCTGAATCAAGCAATCTTGATTAAAAAATTGACATTGCTTGAAAGTGTCAAACCTGTGAATTTTACATTTAAAAGCTAATTGAAAATCTCATTATGCTTCCCCCTGCTAGCAAAACATACAATAGTTCAAATGAAGAAATTTCACCACCATACATACTGTCACTTAATACATGCAAGAACTATAATTCTACAATGTTCACAATGAAGAACAAGCTTCTACCACAAATTTTTGGAAATGAGATGAATTTCTGTTCATTTATGCTTCTTTTACCATTTTTTTTCTCAAAAGGAAACACCCAGCGAGGTTGGACACTCATTCCTATAATACCACATATTCACTACAAGTGTTGAGGTTAAAAGAAAGGGAGATAGAATTTTACTTGTTAAACTTATTTTAGAAGAGGAAACAGTTAACATCATTAGTGCATACGCCCCGCAAATAGGTTTGGATCAAGAGAGTAAGCAAAAATTTTTGGAAGATTTAGACGACATAGTGCGAGCTATACCATACGAAGAAAAATTGTTTATTGGTGGAGATATGAATGGTCACGTAGGAAAGGATGGTAATGACTTTGAGAGAGTACATGGAGGATATGGCTTTGGAAAAAGAAACGATATTAGAGATACTATTGTGGGAAAACACTTATTTACAGCTGGTTGTAATCTTGTAATCTGTATATTTATATTTGTATCTCTAGAATTAAGTATTTGTATCCCTAGAATTAAGGAAGATTTAGTTTCCTAGTTTAATCCCTAGTTAGTTGTATATAAACCTAAGATTCTTGTATAATTCAAGACAAGCAGATTTTCAATACACATTCAGTTTCCACATGGTATCAGAGCTTTAGGCTCTTCTTGGGAAGAAAAATTTTCAGCCTTCATTGCTGACTTTTTTAGGCCTTCATTGCCGAATCCTGTTTAGGTTTTCATTGTCGAACCCTTTCAAAGAAAGATATCACTATCACCCAATTTGAGGAAATGTTAACTGGGAAAATCACTGGAGTACTACAGATATCTCAGAAACAAGGAGAGTTCAACAGGGAAGAGATTGAAAAGCTGAGAAACTTATTGATGTGGGAAAACACTTATTTACAGCTGGTTGTAATCTTGTAATCTGTATATTTATATTTGTATCTCTAGAATTAAGTATTTGTATCCCTAGAATTAAGGAAGATTTAGTTTCCTAGTTTAACCCCTAGTTAGTTGTATATAAACCTAAGATTCTTGTATAATTCATGGAAGCAGTTTTTCAATATACATTCAGTTTCCACATGGTATCAGAGCTTTAGGCTCTTCTTGGGAAGCAAAATTTTCAGCCTTCATTGCTGACTTTTTTTAGGCCTTCATTGCCGAATCCTGTTTAGGCCTTCATTGCCGA
The DNA here is from genome assembly GCF_047325235.1 of Durio zibethinus. Lineage (NCBI taxonomy): Eukaryota > Viridiplantae > Streptophyta > Magnoliopsida > Malvales > Malvaceae > Durio > Durio zibethinus. The sequence continues at coordinate 19,978,302 of NC_143175.1, forward strand.
ACCCTTTCAAAGAAAGATATCACTACACCTTAATTTGAGGAAATGTTAACTGGGAAAATCACTAGAGTACTACAGATGTCTCAGAAACAAGGAGAGTTCAACAGGGAAGAGATTGAAAAGCTGAGAAACTTATTGAAAATCCTTGAAAAGCCTACTATGGTATGTTCTTTGGGTAAAGTTTCTAGTTCAGGTAAAGCTTCTGGTTCTCATGGATTAAATGTCTCGGCTAAGCCTATTACGAGTTCTTGGGTCATTGACTCAGGAGCCACAGACCACATGACACATTCTTCACAAAAGTTTAGTACATATAACCTGTGTCCTAGTAATAAGAAAATTGTTGTTGCTGATGGTTCACTTACCACAGTGGCAGGATTAGGAGATGTTCAAGTTAATCCCTCGTTTGTTCTAAAAAATGTTCTTCATGTTCCTGGATTATCTATTAATCTGATATCTATACAAAAACTTACCAGAGATATGAATTGCAAAGTAACTTTTTATCCCTCTTATTGTGAATTTCAGGACCAGAGTTCGGGGAAGATGATTGGACTTGCTAAGGAGAAGGATGGACTATACTATCTTGAGACATCAAATAGCACAAGTAGTATCAAAAATAGTTTACCTTTGTCATTTCTTTCTGAAAAATCTTCCAATAAAGACAAAATTTGGCTTTATCATTTTCGTCTTGGACATCCTTCTTTTGGAACCTTGAGAAACATGTTTCCTTCTTTGTTCAAAGGATTAAATGTTGAAGATTTTCATTGTGATATTTGTGAATTTGCAAAACATAGACGTGTGTCTTTTCCAATCAGTAACAAAAGAAGTTCTACTCCCTTTTACTTGATTCATAGTGACATTTGGGGTCCCTCTACAATTCCTAATATTTCTGGTGCGAGATGGTTTGTTTCATTCATAGATGATTGTACTAGGGTCTCTTGGGTTTTTTTACTTAAATCCAAATCAGATGTGAATAGTGTGTTTTTAAGCTTCCAAAACATGATCCAAAATCAATTTGGAGTGAGAATCAAGAGATTTAGGTCTGATAATGCAAGAGACTACTTCAACCATAGTCTATCCACCTATTTTCAAAAAGAGGAGATTATCCATGAGTCATCTTGTGTTAATACTCCACAGCAGAATGGAGTGGCAGAGAGGAAAAACAGTCATTTACTAGCCACAACCCGAGCCTTTCTTTTTCAAGCAAATGTACCTAAATCTTATTGGGGGGAAGCTGTTCTCACTGCCACATACATTATAAATAGGTTACCTTCAAGAGTTTTGGGATTTAAAACTCCTATGGAACTACTCTCACAATTTTATCTCAACCTCAATACCACAAACAATCTCACACCTAGGATATTTGGTTGTACATCATTTGTTCATGTTCACAGTCATAACAGGGGAAAGTTGGATCCAAGAGCGATTAAGTGTATTTTTGTGGGGTATTCTTCAACTCAAAAAGGATATAAGTGCTATCATCCTCCTACCAAAAAATTTTATGTGTCTGCAGATGTCACTTTTGAAGAAAATAAACCATTTTTTACTCAACCTTATCTTCAGGGGGAGACTTCATTCATGGAAGATAAGGATAAAGACTTCTTTTTGCTTGATTTGCCCCCTTCTTCAACATTTACACCCATTAATTCTTCTGAGTCGAAACCTGTTTCTGCTGAGCCCAAGTCAAACACTGAATTTGAGTCTGAACCCATTCCAAATACAGAAGATGTGACAAAGGATAATATTATTCTTGATTCTATGAAGGAATTACAGGTGTACTCAAGAAGGAAAGTTCCAGATCCTGAACCAGTGCCAGTCCAAGAGCCTGATCCTAACTCTGGAAATGAGGTAACTACAGTTTTTGACTCTGTTTCTCAAAATGAGCATGAATCTCCTAAAACTATAACCAGTGATTATGATTTGCCTATTGCCATTAGGAAAGGAACCAGAGAGTGTACCAAGCATCCACTATACCCAATATCTAATTTTGTGTCATTTGAAAAATTCTCACCATCCCACAAAAATTTTCTTGTGAGCCTAAACACTATTTCTGTTCCAACTACATTATCCGAGGCATTATCCAATGAGAAATGGAGGCAAGCCATGAAAATAGAAATGGAGGCCTTAGAGAAAAATCAGACATGGGAACTGGTAGAGTTGCCTAAAGGAAAAAATTCAGTGGGGTGTAAATGGGTTTTCACCGTAAAATACAAGGCAGATGGTACTGTTGAAAGATATAAAGCCAGGTTAGTGGCTAAGGGCTACACTCAAACTTATGGAGTGGATTACCAGGAAACCTTTGCTCCAGTTGCCAAGATGAATACAGTTAGAATTTTGTTATCATTGGCTGCAAATTACAATTGGCAGCTTCAACAATTTGATGTAAAGAATGCTTTTCTACATGGTGATTTGGAAGAAGAAATATATATGAAGGTTCCACCGGGATTTGAAGGTCATCTAGAAGCAAACAAAGTATGCAGGCTAAAAAAGGCTTTATATGGCCTTAAACAGTCTCCTAGAGCTTGGTTCGGGAGATTTGCCAAAGTGATGCTAGCAATGGGATATAAACAGAGTCAAGGAGATCACACATTGTTTATCAAGCACTCTGATTCAGGGAGAGTCACAGTTCTATTAGTGTATGTTGATGATATAATTGTAACTGGAGATGATGAAAAAGAGAGAGAATCTCTAAAACAGTGTTTGGCTAGAGAATTTGAGATAAAAGAGCTAGGGAGATTGAAGTACTTTCTAGGAATTGAAGTAGCTCACTCACGGCATGGTATTTTTATCTCACAACAGAAATATGTGATGGATCTTTTGAAGGAAACTGGGAAGCTTGCATGTAAACCTGCAAATACCCCTATGGATCCTAATCATAAAATTGGAGAAGCTAATGAAGATGCTGCTGTAAATAGAGAGATGTACCAAAGATTAGTTGGAAGACTCATTTATCTCTCACATACTAGACCTGATATAGCATATGCTGTGAGTGTGGTAAGTCAATTTATGCATAGTCCTAAAGAAGTGCACCTACAGGCTGTCTACCGTATATTGCACTATTTGAAGGCCAATCCTGGGAGAGGTATCTTATTCAAAAGAAATTCGGGGTTAGTTCTAGAAGCATATACAGATGCTGATTATGCAGGTTCAGTAACTGATAGAAGATCCACCTCAGGCTATTGTACTTTCTTAGGTGGTAATCTTGTGACTTGGAGGAGTAAAAAACAGAATGTGGTGGCAAGATCAAGTGCTGAAGCAGAGTTCAGAGCAATGGCTCAAGGGATTTGTGAACTACTATGGTTAAAGATTATCTTAGAAGACTTGAAGATCAAGTGGGATGGACCAATGAGACTCTACTGTGATAACAAGTCTGCAATAAGCATTGCTCACAATCCTGTACAACATGACAGAACAAAACACATTGAAGTAGACCGGCATTTCATAAAGGAGAAACTAGACAGTGGGTTGATTTGTACACCTTATGTATCAACCAAGGGTCAACTTGCAGATTTGTTGACTAAAGGTCTCAGCAGTGCAACATTTCAAGAAATTATTTCCAAGCTGGGAATGGAAAACACCTATTCACCAGCTTGAGGGGGAGTGTGGGAAAACACTTATTTACAGCTGGTTGTAATCTTGTAATCTGTATATTTATATTTGTATCTCTAGAATTAAGTATTTGTATCCCTAGAATTAAGGAAGATTTAGTTTCCTAGTTTAACCCCTAGTTAGTTGTATATAAACCTAAGATTCTTGTATAATTCATGGAAGCAGTTTTTCAATATACATTCAGTTTCCACAATTGAAAATCCTTGAAAAGCCTACTATGGTATGTTCTTTGGGTAAAGTTTCTAATTCAGGTAAAGCTTCCGGTTCTCATGGATTAAATGTCTCGGCTAAGCCTATTACGAATTCTTGGGTCATTGACTCAGGAGCCACAGCCCACATGACACATTCCCCACAAAAGTTTAGTACATATAACCTGTGTCCTAGTAATAAGAAAATTGTTGTTGCTGATGGTTCACTTACCACAGTGGCAGGATTAGGAGATGTTCAAGTTAATCTCTCGTTTGTTCTAAAAAATGTTCTTCATGTTCCTGGATTGTCTACTAATCTGATATCTATACAAAAACTTACCAGAGATATGAATTGCAAAGTAATTTTTTATCCCTCTTATTGTGAATTTCAGGACCAGAGTTCGGGGAAGATGATTGGACTTGCTAAAGAGAAGGATGGATTATATTATCTTGAGACATCAAATAACACAAGTAGTATCAAAAATAGTTTACCTTTGTCATTTCTTTCTGAAAAATCTTCCAATAAAGACAAAATCTGGCTTTATCATTTTCGTCTTGGACATCCTTCTTTTGGAACCTTGAGAAACATGTTTCCTTCTTTGTTCAAAGAATTAAATGTTGAAGATTTTCATTGTGATATTTGCGAATTTGCAAAACATAGACGTGTGTCTTTTCTAATCAGTAACAAAAGAAGTTCTACTCCCTTTTACTTGATTTATAGTGACATTTGGGGTCCCTCTACAATTCCTAATATTTCTGGTGCGAGATGGTTTGTTTCATTTATAGATGATTGTACTAGGGTCTCTTGGGTTTTTTTACTTAAATCCAAATCAGATGTGAATAGTGTGTTTTTAAACTTCTAAAACATGATCCAAAATCAATTTGGAGTAAGAATCAAGAGATTTAGGTCTGATAATGCAAGAGACTACTTCAACCAGAGTCTATCCACCTATTTTCAAAAAGAGGAGATTATCCATGAGTCATCTTGTGTTAATACTCCACAGCAGAATAGAGTGGCAGAGAGGAAAAACAGCCGTTTACTAGCCACAACCCGAGCCTTTCTTTTTCAAGCAAATGTACCTAAATCTTATTGGGGGGAAGCTGTTCTCACTGCCACACACATTATAAATAGGTTACCTTCAAGAGTTTTGGGATTTAAAACTCCTATGGAACTACTCTCACAATTTTATCTCAACCTCAATACCACAAACAATCTCACACCTAGGATATTTGGTTGTACATCATTTGTTCATGTTCACAGTCATAACAGGGAAAAGTTGGATCCAAGAGCGATTAAGTGTATTTTTGTGGGGTATTCTTCAACTCAAAAAGGATATAAGTGTTATCATCCTCCTACCAAAAAATTTTGTGTCTGCAGATGTCACTTTTAAAGAAAATAAACCATTTTTTACTCAACCTTATCTTCAGGGGGAGACTTCATTCATGGAAGATAAGGATAAAGACTTCTTTTTGCTTGATTTGCCCCCTTCTTCAACATTTACACCCATTAATTCTTCTGAGTCGAAACCTGTTTCTGCTGAACCCAAGTCAAACACTGAATTTGAGTCTGAACCCATTCCAAATACGAAAGATGTGACAAAGGATAATATTGTTCTTGATTCTATTAAGGAATTACAGGTGTACTCAAGAAGGAAAGTTCCAGATCCTAAACCAGTGCCAGTCCAAGAATCTGATCCTAACTCTGAAAATGAGGTAACTACAGTTTTTGACTCTGTTTCTCAAAATGAGCATGAATCTCCTAAAACTATAACTAGTGATTATGATTTGCCTATTGCCATTAGGAAAGGAACCAGAGAATGTACCAAGCATCCACTAATATCTAATTTTGTGTCATTTGAAAAATTCTCACCATCCCACAAAAATTTTCTTGTGAGCCTAAACACTATTTCTGTTCCAACTACATTATCTGAGGCATTATGTAGTGAGAAATGGAGGTAAGCCATGAAAATAGAAATGGAGCCCTTAGAGAAAAATCAAACATGGGAACTGGTAGAGTTGCCTAAAAGAAAAAATCCAGTAGGGTGCAAATGGGTTTTCACTGTAAAATACAAGGCAGATGGTACTATTGAAAGGTATAAAGCCAGGTTAGTGACTAAGGGCTACACTCAAACCTATGGAGTGGATTACCAGGAAACCTTTGCTCCAGTTGCCAAGATGAATACAGTTAGGATTTTGTTATCATTGGCTGCAAATTACAATTGGCAGCTTCAACAATTTGATGTAAAGAATGCTTTTTTACATGGTGATTTGGAAGAAGAAATATATATGAAGGTTCCACCGGGATTTGGAGGTCATCTAGAAGCAAACAAAGTATGCAGGCTAAAAAAGGCTTTATATGGCCTTAAACAGTCTCCTAGAGCTTGGTTCGGGAGATTTGCCAAAGTGATGCTAGCAATGGGATATAAACAGAGTCAAGGAGATCACACATTGTTTATCAAGCACTCTGATTCAGGGAGAGTCACAGTTCTATTAGTGTATGTTGATGATATAATTGTAACTGGAGATGATGAAAAAGAGAGAGAATCTCTAAAACAGTGTTTGGCTAGAGAATTTGAGATAAAAGAGCTAGGGAGATTGAAGTACTTTCTAGGAATTGAAGTAGCTCACTCACGGCATGGTATTTTTATCTCACAACAGAAATGTGATGGATCTTCTGAAGGAAACTGGGAAGCTTGCATGTAAACCTGCAAATACTCCTATAGATCCTAATCATAAAATTGGAGAAGCTAATGAAGATGCTGCTGTAAATAGAGAGATGTACCAAAGATTAGTTGGAAGACTCATTTATCTCTCACATACTAGACCTGATATAGCATATGCTGTGAGTGTGGTAAGTCAATTTATGCATAGTCCTAAAGAAGTGCACCTACAGGCTGTCTACCGTATATTGCACTATTTGAAGGCCAATCCTGGGAGAGGTATCTTATTCAAAAGAAATTCGGGGTTAGTTCTAGAAGCATATACAGATGCTGATTATGCAGTTTCAGTAATTGATAGAAGATCCACCTCAGGCTACTGCACTTTCTTAGGTGGTAATCTTGTGACTTGGAGGAGTAAAAAACAGAATGTGGTGGCAAGATCAAGTGCTGAAGCAGAGTTCAGAGCAATGGCTCAAGGAATTTGTGAACTACTATGGTTAAAGATTATCCTAGAAGACTTGAAGATCAAGTGGGATGGACCAATGAGACTCTACTATGATAACAAGTCTGCAACTGCACATAATCCTATGCAACATGACAGAACAAAACACATTGAAGTAGACTGGCATTTCATAAAGGAGAAACTAGACAGTGGGCTGATTTGTACACTTTATGTATCAACCAAGGGTCAACTTGCAGATGTGTTGACTAAAGGTCTCAGCAGTGCAACATTTCAAGAAATTATTTCCAAGCTGGGAATGAAAAACACCTATTCACCAGCTTGAGGGGGAGTGTGGGAAAACACTTATTTACAGCTGGTTGTAATCTTGTAATCTGTATATTTATATTTGTATCTCTAGAATTAAGTATTTGTATCCCTAGAATTAAGGAAGATTTAGTTTCCTAGTTTAATCCCTAGTTAGTTGTATATAAACCTAAGATTCTTGTATAATTCAAGACAAGCAGATTTTCAATATACATTCAGTTTCCACAACTATCCTAGAGTTTGCCATTGCATTTGACCTAACTATATTAAACATGTGTTTTAGAAAAAGGGAATTACACTTGGTGACATTTAGAAGTGAATTAAATGCTAGTCAAATTGATTTCTTTCTTACGAGGAAAGAGGATAGAAGTAGTTGTAAGGATTGCAAGGTTTTACCAAGTGAGAGTGTGACAACACAACATAGACTGTTAGTACTCAATTTATTCCACCTTAGAGGGTCAAAGAAGAGACATCAGAGTCATGAACCACGTATTAAGTGGTGGAACTTGAAGGAGGACAAAATGGTAGCATTTAGGGATAGACTAGTAAAAGAAATTGAGTGGATGCCTAATGAGGATGTAGAAGTGATATGGGAAAATATTATAGCCAAAAGTCAAACGGCTACCAAAGAGACACTTGGCAAATCTAAGGGTAGTGCACCATTAGGAAAGGAATCTTTGTGGTGGAACGAAAATGTGAAAATGACAATTAAAGCTAGGAGGGAGTGTTATAAGAATTTACGGAACAATAGGGATGAGAAAAGTTATCTGAAGTAAAAGAAAACAAAAAAGAAAACCAAGAAGGCTATTCAAGACTCAAAGAGTAAGATCCATGAGGAGTTATATAAAAAACTAGAGTCAAGGGATGGAGAAAAAAAACTATTCAAAATTGCTACGATGAGGGATAAGAAAAATAGGGTTCTTAATGGCGTTAAATGCATCAAAGGCGATGATGAATGAGTTTTAGTGAAAGATGAGGAGATTAAGAAGAGATAGAAAGATTATTTTGATAGTTTCTTTAATAGCAATTTTAAGCATGATTTAGGTGGGTTAAACATACCTTCTCAAGATGTGAATCATATGTTGAAGTGTAATATTAAAAGCTATGAGGTTAAAGAGGCTTTGAGAAGGATGAGAGTAAAGAAAGCTGTAAGACCAGATGGAATCCCTATTGAAGTTTGGAAATGCTTGGGTGAAATAGGGATAAAATGGTTGACAAATCTTTTCAATAAAATTTGACATACTCAAAAGATACTAGAAGAATGGAGGAAGAGCACTCTTGTGCCTTTATATAAGAATAAAGGTGATATACAAGATTGTTCGAATTATTGAGGAATAAAACTTATGAGTCATACTATGAAACTTTGGAAGAGAGTAATTGAATGTAGGTTGCAACATGAGACAACTATCCCTGAGAACCAATTAGGGTTTATGCCACGATGCTCCACAATAGAGGCGATCCACCTTTTGAGGCTTTTATTGGAGAGTTTTCGGGTGAGAAGGAAAGATTTACATATGGCATTTATCGACTTGGAGAAAGCACCCAATAGAGTTCCCTGAAATGCGCTTTGGTGGGCCTTAATGAAGAAAGGAGTCCCCTTAAAGTACATCAACATAGTTAAAGATATGTATGAGGGAGTGGTAACGAATATGAGGATGGTTGGAGACATGTCAAATAGCTTCCCCATTACCTCATGATTACATCAAGGCTCAGCACTAAATCCATTCCTTCTTGCATTAGTTATAGATGAACTTATTGGATGTATCCAAAATAAAGTACCATGGTGTATATTATTTGCCGATGATATAGTCTTAGTTGCTAAAACTATTGATGACATTAATGCAAAATTAGAATTATGGAGGAGTATATTAGCGTTTCGAGGTTTTAAATTAAGTAGATCTAAAATTGAATATATGAAATGCAGGGATTTAAATAGCGATTTTGTTCACGTTTTCAGTTACATCGTATTTATCGCGTTTTTGGATATAGCGGAGATCATTATTGTCATCAAGGTCATCATGATCGTGATTTTTTTTAATTTTGCACGATTTGTTGTAAAATATAATAATTATAATTATAATCATAAAAACTCTTATTTAATGATTTTTAAAATAGTTTATGATACTATATTTTTTATTTTTTAAAAAAACTATTCACAATTTTAGTTAGATTATAATAAATAGAATATTCAATAATTACACAAAAATAAAAATAAATTAATAAGAACTAATTTAATAATAAAAGAATTGACAACAATATAAATATCAAAACAACAAAAAAATTATTAAATTTAAAATATAAAATTATAAATTAATAAATAACAAAATCAAAATATAATATTTAATTTTAATTATTTTTCATTTAACTTATACAAAAAAAATTATTAAAATTTTTCATCTAAAATCCCTATATATGTCATATTAAATTATTAATCTCTTAATTTTTTCAATTATAAAATCTTAATCCCTCTAACTAAATTTTATCTAAAAAAATTTTAAAAATTACAAAATTTTAAATTTATATTGTAATAAAATTAATTATAAAATTAAATAAAAACCACCCATCCTCACCCTGCCCCCAGTGCACCCCACCCTACCCAACCCACCCACCCTATCTGAGACAAGACCTAACAACCCATACCACTCCCCAATTCTCTTTCAAACAATCCCCAAATTTCCCCCAAAATTTTTCCTGTTCATCTTTAACCTTTTTCATAGCGTCATTCTCTCAAATTAACTTAACTCTTTTTTTTTACATCTTTCTCTCGTATACCCTCATCTCTCTCACTTAGATTCTCACAAACATAAAGATCAACATTATTCTACAAAAATTTTACAAAAAAAAAAAGATAATTTAATTTCTTCTTACCTTCTTTGATTTTGATTATTGATTGAAGATTTGAGGTTGATTTGAATTTGGGTAGCTACCAATTGAATGATTGATAGTTGATATTGTTTTTTAAGGTCTTTTAGACGAATTTTGAAATTGAGAATATGAGAATGAGATTGACTGAGTTATCTTTTCTTTTGGCTTTTGTTTTTACTTTTGCTTTTGCAATCTTAGTTGTTTTATTTTGATTTTTGAGAATCTTGACATATTGGGTTGAAACTTGAAATTTTTTTTTTTTAATTTGTACTGATGAAAAAACGGGATAGCGGCAATAATGATTTGTTATTGCCGCTATTCTCCGTTACACCATTTTTCAGTAGTCGTTACACATCATTTTGAGTGATTAAATTTCTCAACCACATTTTCTTTAATAGCAGTGGGGGGTGTTGGCACTACCGGCCGCTATTTTGTTATAGTACCACTATTTGAATCCCTTATGAAATGCAAGTTTAATAATCATAGGGAAGCGGGTACTAGTGTGACTAAGTTGGATGGTGAGGTAGTACCTAAGAGTAGCCAATTTCGATTTTTAGGGTCAATTATTCATAGTGATATTAAGATAGAAGCAAATGTCACGCATAGGATTCAAGCAGGATGAGAGAGATGGCGAAGTTCATCGGGTGTGTTATGTGATCACAAAATGTTTTTAAAGTTAAAAATGAAGTTGTATAAAATAACTGTAATGCCTGCATCAGGGATTCAAATAGAGGTGCTATAGTGGAATAACGGCCGCAAAATTGTGGTAGCGCCACCACCTGCTACCGCTATCAAGGAAAATGCGGTTGAGAAATTTAATCACACTCAAAACGATGTGTAACGGTCGCTGAAAAATGGTGTAACGGAGAATAGCGACGCTATACCGTTTTTCCATCAATACAAATTAAAAAAAAAAAAAAAAAACGTTCAAGTTTTAGCCTAATATGTCAAGATTCTCAAAAATCATAATAAAACAACTCAGATTGCAATAGTAAGAGTAAAAAAAAAAAACAAAAAGAAAAGATAATCAATCTCATTCTCATATTCTCAGTGTCAAAATTCGTTTAAAAAACATTAAAAAACAGTATCAACTATCAATCATTCAATCGGTAGCTACCCAAATTCAAATCAACCTCAAATCTTTAATCAACAATTAAAATCAAATAAAGTAAAAAGAAATTAAATTACCTTTTTTTTTTCTAGAATTTTTGTGGAATAATGTTGATATTTGTGTTTGTGAGATTCTGAGTACGAGAGAGAGATGCAGAAAACAAGAGAAGTTGATTAAGTTAATTTGAGGGAACGACACCATGAAAAAGGTTGAAGATGAATAGGAAAAATTTTAGGGGAAATTTGAGGAGTGTTTGAAAGAGAATCAGGGAGTGGGGTGGGGTGTTGGATCTTGTCTCAAATAAGGTGGTGGGTGAGGGGGTGGTATTGGGTGGGGTGCGTTGGGGGAGGGTTGGGGGTGAGGTGGGGTGCATTGGGGGTAGGATGAGGATGGGTGATTTTTATTTAATTTTATTAAAATATAAATTTAAAATTTTGTAATTTTTAAAATTTTTTTAGATAAAATTTAGTTAAAGGGATTGAGATTTTATAATTGAAAAAATTAAGAGATTAATAATTTAATAAGATATATATATGGATTTTAGATGAAAAATTTTAAAAAAATTTTTTATATAAGTTAAATAAAAATTAAATATTATATTTTAGTTTTGTTATTTATTAATTTATAATTTTATATTTGAAATTTAATAATTTTTTTGTTGTTTTGATATTTATATTGTTATCAATTCTTTTGCTATTAAATTAATTCTTATTAATTTATTTTCATTTTTGTGTAATTATTGAATATTCTATTTATTATAATTTAACTTAAATTGTGAATAGTTTTTTTTGAAAAATAAAAAATATAGTATCATAAACTATTTTAAAAATTATTAAATAAAAATTTTTATGATTATAATTATAATTATTATATTTTCTAACAAATAGTGCAAAATTTAAAAAAAATTCACGACTGCAATGACCTCGATGACCGCAATGATCTTTGTTATATCCGAAAACGTGATAAACGTGATGCGACCGAAAACGTGACTGCGATCGCTATTTAAATCTCTGGCCTACATTGCTATATGGAACTGAGTGTTTGGCTGTTAAAAAACATGAGAAGAAAATGAACGTAGCAGAGATGAGGATGCTTAGATGGATGTGCGGTAAGATTAAAAGAGACAATAAACAATGAAAAGATTCGAGAAAAATGAGAGGGAGTCCAAATTGAGGAGAAGATGAGAGAGGGTTGTTTGCGATGGTCTAAACATGTAAAACATATGCCTAGCTATGCACCGATAGAGATCAAAACCTCTAGAGGTAGACCACGAAAGACATGGAAGCAAATAATAAAAAACGATATGATGGTTAAGGAATTAGATGAAAAGGTTGTTGATAGAAATGAGTGGCGCAAGAATATTAAAACTACAACCTACTGATTCCCTTATTTGATCTTTTATACAGCCGACCCCAGAGTATGAGATATAAGGTTTAGTATGTTATTGTTGTTGTATTCACTACAAGTGTTAACTCTTAGGATTTAAACTCAAAGAGTCAAGCTCATCAGCATAGATTTTACTTAATTGAACAGACATTAACACTGAGAGCATATAATATATAACAAATCATATTAATAACTTTAGATAAATCATGGAAAAAGAACTAATAACAATTGAATAAGTTTTGCAATAATTCAACTTTAGCATACCCTGGTTGGGAACTGATACTATGGCATCTGTGAAACGAAAAGCAAAAGTGAGGCCATCTTCTGACCCATCCCTGTAACCAACACCATCAACTTTCATGCTTGTATGAAAAAATTAAGCATGAGGAGAATTTAATAGGCAAATTATCTAGTTATAATGGTAAAAAAAAAGTGCTAGCAATGGTACATAACATTAAGAATCTAACCTAAAACCAACTAAAATATAAAGCCACGGCAAACTCAAGACTTAACTTATGTGGGATAAAACCACAAAATATTCCCTTCATAAATAACGCAATGCCAACAAACACACCTAACATGTGGACAAAAGCATAAGGGGCAACAAATGACGATGACAATGAACCACGAAACAAACTTGAACACTAATACTATGTTAAGCATCCAACCCAAAACCAATTAGCTATAGGTGAAGTGGCCCAACTTGAAGTAAAGCACAACAAACACAAGACTTAACTGATGTGGGATAAAACTGCTTAAAGAAATAATACCACAATCTGTGGCCTATACAAGAGAAAAATAGAAGAATGATAACCATTTTCAATTACTTATTTATTCATTGCTGCAATTATGGTGAAAATGTATTTCACATTAGCTATAATTGCAATTATGTTGATCAACAACTGGCAATTGGATAAATGATTACAATTTACAACTGAAGCACATAGGCCGAACTATTAATCCTAAAACGGTAGGTCAGTAACAATAAAAGGAAAGCACCCAAGCTACATGAAGATTGCAGCTTTTCAGCTACCTTATCTTTTATTTTGGAAGTCATGACTCCCTGCAGTGGAAAAGTTCAGACAAAGGGAAGGGGAAGAAAGCAGGGATAATGCAATGGCATACTTACACCATGAGCAATACATTAAGGAGTAAATACTAACTTAAATACTCTCTTAACTCATCACAGCTGATATGGAATAGTATCACATACTCTTCTATCTTCTACTATTACTCAACAATTCACACGTACACAATGCTCTTTGGCAATGCAGGATACTGTAATATGCGTTTCTCTTGATTATTAAGAATAATTTACACACACAACAAAAGATAAATGCTAACCTTGGGGAGTAAACTACAATTTATATACTCCTAATGCATTGCACATTAGCAACAAGTTAATAATGATAAAAACAACAATGATAATCATATTGTGGAAAATCTGTCTTTCGAACAACTATTCTTACTAACTCATGCAAGGAATGTGAAGAGATCCATTATTTATTCTTACTAAATTCCAGTTGGATTTTGTTTGAACATACAAGGAAATAATTCTCAAGAAAAGATGCAAAACCACAAATCCTATCAAGTGACTCAATGAAAAGGGAGGAAAGAACTGTCACTTCATGCGGCTGGAGTCTGGACACTACATTGCCATCCACAACCATGTGCACAATTTATGCTACAGTGACATGATGTCACATCCAAACTCTGATGTCTAGAATCCAAAATTTAAATGACAATTCCAAATTCCTCCAACACCAAGATCATCAACATTCACAATCTCTCTCTTTCCAATCAATATCATACAAAGATTATAAATAGGCCTTAGTTTCAGTAATCTGCTAAATATTGTTGAAGCAGTTACTCTTTCTCACCCATTCCTAAACATAAGAGATATATATGGGAGCAACCGCCTCCCTCCCCCACACCCCCATCCCCCCCCCCCCCCCCAAAAAAAAAAAAAAACAAAAAATAAATAAATAAAACATTAACTCAAACATGAAAATATATTAGCAAAGTAGAGATGAACATTGGAAACTATTATTGAATCCTTACTTTTTCTTTTCCTCCAAGTATCATCACAAGAGACTCTAGTTACTTGCCTCTTTTCTTTTGTAGGAACCTTGCTTGCAAGCCTGGCGGTTTGTACAGCAGCATCTGCCGATGCAGCCTCAGGGGTTGCCCGAAGAATCTCACATATGAGTTGTTGGCATTCACTCTGTAGCACATAATTCAAGAAAAATTGTAAATTGAAGAAATAAAAAGTAATGAAGAAATTATTGGGCCAAAACCATTGCCCAAAAGAAACTTTGTGTCAATAGTAAAGCACTAGAGAAGATAAATGACCTGTAAAACTGTCAAGGAAAAGCCAATACTGTAGCCTCCAGTAACTTGAGATGCCTCAGAATCAAGGTTTAAATCTTTTGACATTGACTTGGGTGTGATCATGTCACTTTGTAGGGAAGATTTCGCCTCAATAAGCTCTCCAACAACAACATGATGCTCTGATCAATTACAGCTAAGAAATTTAGTTTCAATTTTTAATTTAAGAGTAAACTAAATAGGAAGAAAGTAAGAGGTTGTTTGATAAAGTGAACAAATTCAACATTGAATGTTAAGTACTGAATTTATGATATAAAAGTTGTTTGGCATGCTCCTGAAAATTAAATGGTTAGCAGATTTTTAGTAATCTTTTATAAAAGAAAGACATAGTTTTATAATGATTTTCAATTGGTTAAAATTAAAAGGAAATAATAAATAGTTAAAAAGAAAGAATATATGATTAATGCAATGCAATTAAATAATTTTTTTTAAATAAAATTACTTAATACATTAAGTAGCTAAAAGCTACTTGGCATTTTCAACACTTTTTGATTGAAAATCTTCCATTAAGTGATCTCTAAAAGTGATTTATCAAATGCATTGAAAAAATAAAAATCATTAAAAATTTTAATTTTCAATAATTTATCAAACACACTCTGAAGAGGAATTAAAAAAAAAAAGTCAAAGTCTCACCAAATATCCGAACAACAGAATCCAAAATTGAATCAAGAAGCTCTTTTCCAGCAGCCTGTGCTTGTCCTGTAGGAGCCATCACAGGCGAGACAGGGCTCACTGCCAACAGAGTCCCTGCCAATGATATCCCATTCTGGCGCTTCTGTTTTGGTAACTGGTAGCTTTCTAACTGTCCCTTCATAAAGTGGAGACTGGTAGTACCAGTTCGAGTGGCTTTATCAATTCCAGACCTTGAAGAATTAATGAATTCTGCATGGGCTTTAATCTTTAATGTGATAATCTCATGAATTGTGGGCCTCAGTCGTTGGCTGTTACATAGATTTTGGCAAGTAACAATCCATAAATAGATAAATCATCATGAAGACAAGTAATAGTAAGAGCAGCATCAAAAAAGAAATACATGAGTATTTAAAGTTATCATGCCATTAGTTTGTTAAATACTAACAGTTCTTATAAAGGGATAAAAAAAAAAGGTTCAAGACTATTTTCCACCATGTTCATCACAAATTTAATTTAAAATTTTAAATACTCATGACATGGTAATCACCATGTTCATCACATAAATACATGAACTTAAATACTCATGTATCTCAAAATATCATCAAGACAAAGGAAAATTAAGGCATGTTAGACTAGTTGTACAAAACTATTTTCACAATTCTATTGAAAGCACCAAGGAAAGAATATAAGTTAAATTAAAACATGCTATTACATAAGCAAAGCAACAAACCATATTACAGCACCAGCTGCTGCTATTTTATGAAGCAAGCAGAGGCACTCCACCAGAGTTTGCAAATACTTCACATGAACTGGAGCATCACTCTTTTTAATTGTTTCCTATATCACCAAAAAGTGAAAAAAAAATACACTGCTTGAATGCCAAAGGTCAGAACAATTAATAAAGTCAACATGATGAGATGTGATAATATTAAGTGAAGTATTCGTACGACAAATTCATCAGGAGTGGAATTCAATAGCCACAATGGGATTTGTTGGGATACGATTTTGACATCCCTTCCATCACCACCATTAAGCCTTTCGTCATGTGGCTCCAAAGAACCATCCTCGTCAAGGCCATCATATGATGAACTGAAAAGAAAAAGGTAAGATACAAATTTAGACAACTGCACAAAGTGTGAAATATATTATTTATAAAAGAAAAGAAAAATTAAGAAAAACCCTAATGCAGAAATTAAAAACAAAAAGAACCCTAATGACTTTCTGTGTATCACAAAACCAAGTATAGGCTTCGGATGATTTTCATGATAAAAACTTAGAAACAACGAGAAAATATTGATACTCATGGAGCAAATGTAAATGACAGGATCCATAAGAAGATACCATCATAACTGTTAAAGCACACAGATTATATGATGTTTGAAACTCATAAAATGCTTTTAGAAGAACACCTAAACAGACAACAAAAAAAAAATTAAAAATTAATTTAATTTTTACAATGTAAGACAAGGAAAAGTCAGGAATACATCTAGAAAAATATTATAAAAACAAATGAACCATCCAGACTTACCCTCCATCAATGGAACCTGGCTTGTATGATCCATCTACAAGTCCCTGACTGCCAAACTGACTATCACCTCTCACTGACCTGGTTCTTCGAGACACAGGTTGTGAAGTATTTGCTGTAAATGCAACAGCTGTGGTTGTTGGCACTTCATCATCCTTTTCATGCATGCTTGAAGCAACTGAGCTGCAGAATTTCATCAGCTTAATGACCAAGATTTTTGTAAAAGGGAAAGCTTTCCAGAAAATGCTTTTTATTGGGATAAATAAAATGCAGAAAGCATATAGAATCAGATAAGATATCTCTTTATTTCCAATTCTACATGAATAGATGAGCTGATGAATCACAAAAAGAATATGACATAGAAAGTTAAGACCCAAATAGATAGAAAATACCTGTATTCACCCTTATTGTAAAGATGTGCATGCAAATCCTCCAAAACTTTATAGAACAGAACACCTCGCAACTTTGTCAGTTCAGATCGAACGTCTTGGAGAGCACCAACCTAGATTATTTTAAGTTAGTATGTTTAAATCAGGCAGAACATCTAAAAGCTCTCTACATACTTTCAATTTCACAAAACTAAAGCTGATGTAGAAAAAGCTGAACTATTTATAAGTGTAAGATTTCTTTAAAACTGCAGAAGATGGAGTTTAGCAGCAGCCAAAATGGTGTTCAACATGAAATGGTTATACCAATAAGAATTGCAGCAATTTTGAGATAGTGCACCACTTGATTGGGCTTTCAGAAGTATTTTTTCTTACATTTTAATTTCATTTAGAACATTAATAACTGAGATGAAGATGGTAGAAAAGACAGACAATAGTTGTATAAAGCCTCTTCAATTGTTAGATCAACACCTTAACAATTAATTTGCACAAAAACTTAAGTTGACTAAAAATGGCATAATGACTGTTTCAGTAAAAGTGCATGAAATTCCTTAATAGTTTGTATGCAATTTCAAATTAAGCCTTCTAGTTAAGACAGTTGCAATGTTAACATCAAAATTATCTGTTAAACAATGTTTTGACCTTCTACTAACAAGATTAGTTAGTGTGCACAAACTGTACAAACTATCCCAAATCTATGCTGTTTCTTTTCCACTTTTTGGCCTATTTTCCTTTCCCTTCAATTGCTCTTTATCACCCTATCACTGTCTTCTTCACTCTCTTTCTTCTCATTTTGTCCATCCAAAAAGCACATAGAAACTCTATTCCTAGCCATTCAGACACATAAGCCAAATTTGGATCTCAAACACAGTGCTCTAAAGGAAAATCAAACAATCATGATCTATACATCTATATTCTCCACTCACTGGTTACAAGCATAGTGTCAATGAAAGACAGGATATTAAAAGCAATAAACTTTTGTGTTTGAATTGATTTTCCGTTTTGGGTTTTCATGCTTAAGTTTTGTCTTTTGTAGCTAGGTTGCCTATTTGCTACATTAAAACCTCTGTTTTATGAACATATGAAGTAAGACACATGTTCAAAGTTCCATTTGGATTAATAAAATTGCAAATTAACATAACATAGACTAAGGCTTCTAGCTTTTAATTGACATGGCTTCCATCTTTGTTTTTCTTTTATTTATTTATGAACCTGTTGATCCTTTTTTTGAAACATGAACCTGTTGATTAATTGCATGTTGAGGGTAAAACTGTTTAACAGATTTAATTTGGAGGTTAACCTCTTCACTTTCTAAACCATGGGATTCAACTTGAAACTACGTCAAAATAATAAGGGTTTTTTGTGCACTTTTGCCAGATATTTAACAAACCCATTACACTAGGCCTTAGCCATAATTGTGAGATAAATATGGCCATTTAACTTGGGAGGGCCGACATCTTTAAGATAGGCAACTGATCTATTTATGCGAAAGCAACAAGTTACTTTAAAAGATAAAAATGTAAGAGGGGCTGAAACAAGAAGTTGAACAATTGTGATAACATTTTAATCCAGTGCCAATCTAATCTAGGAATCCGCAACAGTATGAGCCAAACCAAAGTTTCACCTAAATAAAGCCAAGAATAAAAAATATATACACTGCTTCCAGCATTTAATAAATTACCGTTTGGAGGCCCTCTCGCTCAAGCATTAATGTTGACTGAACATGCAATTGAAGTGCAGCATAAAATTGCTTTTCAGAAATGAGCTTCTCGATATGAGCAGGAACCTGATCCACATTACAAACAAACAAGGTGATTTATCAGATTTACTGGATTTATTGCAGGAACAGAGGAAAGCATCGATGGAAACAAAGTGCCAAATTCTAATAAAGATGAAGCATATAAATACTATAAAATATCATTTGAATGGTAAAAAAATGATGAACAAACCTTAGCTATGCCCTCAATCTGATCTAACAAGGAGATTATGTGACGCAAAGTAACAGATTGATACCACAACTGATGCAATTGTTTATTGCGTGCACCAAGACGTTTCTTGGCCTCAGCCAAATCAACCTTTAAGACACCAATACTTTCAGTAGATTCACTGAACAACCGCAAGATCTGAAGAGGAAGGAACAGTTAGTAATAAAAAATGTAAAGCTCACTTTCCTCTTCCCATTTCAACAAAGAAGAAGGAAAAGGAAAACAGGAAATGACACTTAAATGATGATGGCACCTCATGAAAGTTACCATACCAGAGATAATTAGTTCCGATGGCAAATTTATTTATTTATTTATTTAGTTTGCCTGACCTGTTTGTTCAGACATATAATTGTATCGACCATTCAAGCTCATCAAACTCTGTCTATTATTTATCATGTAATAGGATTTTTAACCATGAATGTCCAATGGATATCAGATTGATAGAGGGCTCTCTAACACAGGATTGATTATCAAAGGCATAATTAGAGATTGAAATACTCAATCAAGGGGCATAGTATATATTTCTATTAGATGTCCAAAATAAGTGTCTTGATTTAAAATTCAAAATGTTATTCTTTTACTTTTGCGTGTCATCTAAATTTCAAATCTAAAATAGAAAAACACTCCCTCTTCTCAAATAGTTAGCTCACCTTTAGACTTCCCACTTTTTACGGGGGCATCATGTATCGTACTCACATTGGCCTTAAAATTGCATTCATTTTCAAAACTTTCCATAGCAAATTTTTGCACATAAAATAGAAAAGAAGCCATTATGGCTAATTTTGTAAAATTAATGTGAGAAAACACTTATTTACAGCTAGTTGTAATCTTGTTATCTGTATATTTATATTTGTATCTCTAGAATTAAGTATTTATATCCCTAAAATTAAGGATAGAAAATTAGGATAGACAATCTCTCAATTATAGGATCAGTTTTAGAAAGATTTAGTTTTTTAGTTTATCCACTAGTTAGTTGTATATAAACCTCAAGTACTTGTATAATTCTTGATGAGCAGTTTTTCAATATAAATTCAGTTTTTCACACAATTTTATTTCTTAGTTTTTTCACATTGTATCAGAGCGTTAGACTCTTCTTGGGAAGAAAATTTTTCAGCCTTCATTACTGAATTCTATTTCAGGCCTTCATAGCCAAATTTTGTTAAATCTTTCAGTCTTATATTTTCCTTCTTTGGCCTTCATTGCCTAGAATCATCTCTGGTTAAACTTTTACCATCAAGACTCATTTCAATCCTGAGAAAAATAACCATGCCAGAGATAGCAGAATCTGCCACTACTACCCGATTTGAGAAAGTGACAATTGGTAAAACCACCGGAGTACTACAGAAGTCTCAGAAACAAAGAGAATTGGACAGAAAAGAGATTAAGAAACTACGAAGCCTATTGAAAACTCTTCAAAAGCCTACTGGGGTATGTTCTTTGGGTAAAGTCTCTAGTGCAGATAAAGCTTCTAGTTCTCATGGATTAAATGTCTCAATTAAACCTATTACGAGTTCTTGGGCATTGATTCAGGAGCCACAAACCATATAACACATTCCTCACAAAAGTTTAATACATATACCCTATGTCTTAGTAATAAGAAAATTCTTGTTGCAAATGGTTCACTTACTATAGTGGTACGATTAAGAGATGTTCAAATTAATTCCTCGTTTGTTCTTAAAAATGTTCTTCATGTTCTTGGATTGTCTACTAATCTGATATCTATACAAAAACTTACCAGAGACATGAACTACACAGTAACCTTTTATCCCTCCTATTGTGAATTTCAGGACCTGAGTTCGAGGAAGGGGATTTAACTTGCTAAGGAGAAGAATGGACTATAATATCTTAAAACATCAAACAACACAAGTAATATCAAGAATAGTTTACCTTTGTCATTTCTTTCTGAAAAATCTCCCAACAAAGACAAATCAGCTTTACCATTTTCGTCTTGGACATTTTTCTTTTGGAACTTTGCCGAAAATTTTCATTGGGATGTTTGTGAACTTGCAAAGCATAAAAGTGTGTCGTTTCCAGTTAGCAATAAAAGAAATTCTACTCCTTTTTTACTTGATTCATAGTGACATATGGGGTCCCTCTACAATTCCTAATATTTCTGGTGCAAGGTGGTTTGCTTCTTTCATAGACGATTGCACCAAGGTCTCTTGGATATTTTTACTTAAATCCAAACCAAATGTGAATAGTATGTTTTTAAGCTTCCAAAACATGATCCAAAATCAATTTAGAGTTAAAATCAAGAGATTTAGGTTTAATAATGCAAAAGACTATTTCAACCAGAGTTTATCTACCTATTTCCAAAGGGAAGGGATTATCCATGAGTCATCTTGTATTAATACTCCACAGCAGAATGAAATGGCAGAGAGCAAAAACACCATTTACTAGCCACAACCTGAGCTTTACTTTTTCAAGCAAATGTACCCAAATCCTACTGGAGGGAAGCTGTTCTCACTGCCACACACGTTATAAATAGGTTACCAAAAACCTGATCATAACTCTGGAAATGAGGTAACTACAGTCGTTGGCTTTGTTTCTCAAAATGAGCATGACTCTCCAAAAACTATAACTAGTGATTATGATCTACCTATTGCCGTTAGGAAAGGAACTAGAGAATGTACTAAGCATCCATTATACCCAATCTCTAATTTTGTGTCATTTAAAAAATTTTCACCATCCCACAAAATTTTCCTTGTGAGCCTAAACACTATTTCTATTCTAACTACATTATCTGAGGCATTATCCAATGAGAAATGGAGGCAAGCCATGAAAATAGAAATGGAGGCCTTAAAGAAAAATAAGACATGAGAACTGGTAGAGTTACCAAAAGGAAAAAATCCAGTTGCGTGTAAATGGGTTTTCATTGTAAAATACAAGGCAGGTGGTACTATTGAAAGGTATAAAGCCAGGTTGGTGGTTAAGGGCTACACTCAAACTTATGGAGTGGATTATCAGGAAACTTTTACTTCAATTGCCAAGATAAATACAGTTAGGATTTTGTTATCATTGACTGCAAATTACAATTGGTAGCTTCAACAATTTGATGTAAAGAATGCTTTTCTATATAATTTGATTCAAATTACATGGTGATTTGGAAAAAGAAATATATATGAAGGTTCCATCGGGATTTGGAGGTCATCTAGAAGCAAACAAAGTATGCGAGCTGAAAAAGGCTTTATGTGGCCTTAAACAATCTCCTAAGGCTTGGTTCGGGAGATTTGCCAAAGTGATGTTGGCAATGGAACATAAGCAGAGTCAAGGAGATCACACATTATTTATCAAGCAATCTGATTCAAAGAGAGTCACAATACTATTAGTGTATGTTGATGATATAATTGTAACTGGAGATGATGAAAAAGAGAGAGAATCTCTAAAACAATGTTTGGCTATAGAATTTGAGATAAAAGAGAGAGAGAATCTCTAAAACAATGTTTGGCTATAGAATTTGAGATAAAAGAGCTAGGGAGATTGAAGTACTTCCTAGGAATTGAAGTAGCTCACTCACGGCATGGTATTTTCATCTCACAACAGAAATACGTGATGGATCTTTTGATGGAAACTGGGAAGCTCACGTGTAAACTTGCAAATACCCCTATAGATCTTAATCATAAACTTAGAAAAGCTAATGAAGATGCTGCTGTAAATAGAGAGATGTACCAAAGATTAGTTGGAAGACTCATTTATCTCTCACATAGTAGACCTAATATAACATATGCTATGAATGTGATAAGTCAATTTATGCATAGTCTTAAAGAAGTGTACCTACAGGTTGTCTACAGTATATTGCACTATTTGAAGGCCAATCTTGGGAGAGGTATCTTATTCAAAAGAAATTCGGGGCTGGTTCTAAAAGCATATACAGATGCGAATTATACAGGTTCAGTAACTAATAAAAGACCCACCTCAGGCTATTGCACTTTCCTAAATGATAATCTTGTGACTTGGAGGAGTAAAAAACAGAATGTGGTGTCAAGATCAAGTGCTGAAACAAAGTTCAGAGTAATGGCTCAAGGAATTTGTGAACTACTATGGTTAAAGATTATCCTAGAAGACTTGAAAATCAAGTGGGATGGACCAATGAGACTTTACTATGATAACAAGTCCACAATAAACATTGCACACAGTCTTGTGCAACATGACATAACAAAACACATTGAAGTAGACCGACATTTTATAAAGGAGAAACTAGACGATGGGTTGATTTGTAATCATATATATCAACCAAGGGTCTAACTTGCAAATGTGTTGACGAAAAGTCTCAGCAGTGCAACATTTCAAGAAATTATTTTCAAGCTTAAAGGGGAGTGTGGAAAAACACAACTAGTTGTAATCTTGTAATCTATATATTTATATTTGTATCTCTAGAATTAAGTATTTGTGTCCCTAGAATTAAGGACATAAAAATATGATAGACGATCTCTCAATTATAGAATCAGTTTTAGGAAGATTTAATTTTCTAGTTTACCCACAAGTTAGTTGTATATAAACCTAAAGTGCTTGTATAATTCTTGATAAGCAATTTTTCAATATACATTCAGCTTTCCACACAGCTTTATTTCTCAATTTTTCCACAATTAACAAAGCATTCCTTGTCCTCTCAAAGTGGACAAATATTGTGGGAACAAAAGGATGTGAAAATTTTATGGAATAGAGGAGAAATGTTTTGGAGAGGGCATTTTTGAGAATATAATAAATTAAATCATATCAAAATAATTAGTCCATCACCAAAAAATTTTGAAGTGTCAAATGGGACAACAATTGTAGACCAGAGGAATAACACAAATGGTCAAGAGTCCACAAAAATAAGAACTAGCAAAGACCATAATTTGGAAGAAAAAAACACATAAAAATATCATCCAATAGGGATGGTGATTGCAACTTTTTTCTTCCTAGTATCAGTAGGAATCATACGATTCAAGTACAAGAACCATATATGAGATACCAAAAAAAGAAAAATCTCTCTTTAGTTTAATAGCATTAGAAACATATCTATCTATACTATATGTAAATGTGGTTTGAGGGGTGTGAAATGTTGATTACCGTTTTACTTTTAATTGAATTTCAATAATGCTATTTTAATAGTACTATTCAAAACAGTTTTATTAATTAATAGAGTTCTTACCTTATTAGACTAAAACAACATTAAACGAAGTGAGAAATCTAGATAATGATTGTCAGAGTTAATAATTTTAATAGAATTTTATTGTTCTAAAATAACTTGTAAATATTATTGTTTTCATTAAAATAATTAAGATAAGATAATATGGTTCATGTGCAACTAAGTAAAATATAATATCAATGAAAGACATAGAATTACATCAATAGAGAAATAAGAGAATATAATTTTAAAAAATGCAAAAATACTTGAATTATATGCTTGAGTCTATCTATTTATAACTCAGCAACCATCCCTCTTAAACCAGAAACCATGACACAATGAAATATCTGTTTGTAGAGTGCCACCCTCAAACACACAACTGTGTCAGCATATAGCTATTGGACTTATCAATCTAGGTGAAGCCTAACACTAATATTCTCCATGAACCTGAAAGTAAACTAACTGATCAATCATAGCATGCAAGTCATTATGCATATGGCACCAGTTAAGAAATAAAAAATTATAGGTTTTCACAACAACATTTTCCACCATAAGTACGTTAAGGAAATTTCAATGAGAGAGAAAAGCACTAGGGAGGCAGATAAATATGCCACAGAACAATCCAAGGAAACCTTACCAGCAGCTACAACCAAAAGTACCAAGACATGACCTCAAATGGTTGCCCCACGCAAAAGCCATCACTAACACCCCAAGCTTTTTGACCATAAAGCAACAAACAAATCCACCTATCAATTTTGCATCATGCCACATGTCTATAAGTCCTAATACACTAATATGGCAACCAACCAAATAAAGGCACTAATCAACCTAATCGTTGTATCCAGGAACCCATGGAGAATAAGTCCAGAAAGATGAATTCTGCATGCTACAACACATATTGCTTCAAAAACAAACTCTCATTGAATCCCAATAGTAGACACCATTAAATGTAAGACGCACTCCTAAACTTTTTCAGAGTGTAAGCTCATGGGGACCTCTTACAAGGATAATCTTCATTTAAACCTCATTTTTTAGCAAAAGAAGAAACATAAAAATAATTCTCAAAATTCTGTTAACTTTAACAAAATAAATAACAATAGCAGGGTCACTCAGTCTTCTATGATGTTTTATAATATTTTCAGTGTCACCATATCTAATAGTAAGTTATTTATTTATATGTAATTTGCAAACAAAATTAGAATCAAAATCACATCTATGATATGAAACTAAAAAGAACAATGTTCCATATTCCCTATCCAAGTGTGGACCCAACATCAACAGAAAAAGGTTACAGAGACAAATATGAGCACAGGATACGTATGCTAAACGAAATAACCACCAGAAATGGTTTTTGAAGCAAATTAATTTGCAATTTTACCAAAACAAGCCATTACTAGAAAACCAAGAAAACAGAAACTTGAGAAGTATACTGTACAAAAATCTAGCTTGGAAAGAAGCTATTAAAGAACCTGAGAATAATTTTGAATTGCTTTGTTGAAGCCACCGTGATAAGCATGCACAACTTCATCTACAACATCCTCAACAACATCACTTTGCTCCTTTAAAATCTGGACCTCGCCTTCACGATCTTTTGATGTCAGGATACGGACAACATGAGGCAGTGAATCAAAACGTGCAGTCGCCCAACTCTCATCTATTCTTGAAAGCTCATCCCTTAAATACTGCATTTGATCATAAGCAAACAGAAGAAGAAAAATGAAAAAAATCCTAAAACACATAAGTTAATCTAAGAAACACAGCAGTTTTCCAAAAATTATCAAATTGTTCACCATAAATGGGTGCTTGATAACAGCAAACTAAGATGCCCACAAATCAACAGAATCATACCATCCAAATAAAGCATCCTATTCTAAAACATAGTAATAATAATACAGTTGCACTCCACCAGCCTCAAGATTATTGCCAAAACTTGCAATAAATTACAATACCATTTTGTTGTTGCTTTTATTACTTGCCTTTTACTTCTGAAAGCAAAACAAAAAAAGGTTGTTTGAATACAAAAAGAGTTTTTTTTTTTTTTTTTGAATAATTAAATATTATAGTATTATAATTTTTCCAGGAGAACAAAACACTTGAATTTTACATGCATATAAAATAACTATATTAGAATTGGAATTATATTTTAGTCCTTGATTCATTATTAATCAATTACAGTTTTGCTTTTAGGCAATTATTACACGCAAAAAGCAGATAGCAAAAACAAAGTAGCAAAAGCAACAACCGAACATAGCCTAAATCTTAGGATCAGAAGAAGAGTGAATTAAGCGTACTTCTTTATCAGGAGGAATGGGAAATCCATCAAAAATCCCCATCTCAAAAAGTTTCACTTCTCCCACGTTATAAAACTCGACAAACAGCACAAACTCAACTCATCAGAGCAAAGCCCTTAGTCACACCTGAAAAGGAAATTTTGAGGGAAAAAATTAAAAATAAATATTTTATATATTACTAGCTAAGTTCTTAGAGCTCAGTGAAAACAGAAAAGGAAAGTTGAAAACCAGAGACAAAAAAAAAAAAAAAAAAGTTGAAAATCGAGAGAAACACCTTCAAATCCAGCACTCTGGGCACAGTAATAGAAGAATTTTTAAGCAATGCAAACTTAATTAAAAACTCCAAATAAATTTAAAAATATTGAAAGAAAGCGAAAATTTCAACACGAAAAATTAAGCGATTTAAAGAAATAAAAACAGATTATAACATTTTTTTCAGAATTAAATAAAATCTTTAACGCCAAAACGACATCGTTTCTTCTCACAACGAACCAGAAGAAGATGCGAATTGGAACCGTGAATCAATGAAAGAACACAAAGACAAAGTGAGTTTCGTTCATTTCTGTAGATACATGCGAAAACGTTATCGTTTTAAAGCGCGTGCAGCGTCTGACGCGCTGAGCTCGCTTAAAACTAAGATCTCTTCAATGGCAGAAGCAGATATGTCAAAATCTTGGAATAGAAGAAAAATGAAAAAGAGCAAGAGCGATATTTGGAGCCGTGGAATATTGAATTTATTTTATTTTATTTTAAAATGGATCACACGGTCTTAAAAAGGGTCGGGTCGGATATTTGACTAAAACGGTAAAGAAAAAATGTTAAAAGGGAGATTATAAACTTTGATTGGATTTAATTGATCTTTCTAGCTTGCCTATTTTAATTAATTTATTAAATTATTTCTTATTTTTTTAAGCTCTGGGTTATGAGAAATTGAAAATGACGTCCGGCCAAAGTATGTTATTAAATTATATATATATATATATGCAAACCACTGTTTAAGATTAAAACTCATATTCTTAAGATAGTTTTATGGATATTAATTTTAGAAACGATCCAATTTCGATTTTTTAAATTCTAAAAAAAAATGTACAATCCTTAAAAGTTGAGCTGTTTGATCGTATTTTCAATTGTAAAAACAAACCAATTTAATTTTAGGATAAATCATAAAAAAAATTTATTTCTAAAATTAAAAATGATATAAATTAATTTTATGGTTTAAGTGGAAAAAAAAAGTATGTATCTCTCTTTACTAATTTATTAGATCCTACATAAATAAATCTATTTGAATTAATCCAAAAAAAAATTGTATTAAGTAAATCTCAAGAACTTTATGATTAAATAAAAATAATAATAATTTTTATTAATTTTGAAGTTGAAAATCATTTATCTTTTGTTCTTTCTCTTATTTTTATTATTTTTTTCTTTCTTAAATTTTTATTTTTTCACCTTCAAAATATCATGTATATTTTTTTTTCACGATGTTGAATTAAAATTAATTAAAAAATCACGCGATAGTAAAAGGGTCAATTTTAAATTTCATGAAGAAATCTATTTGACCTCTAAGCACATTATATTTTTATAATTTATCCTTAATTCTTAATATATAGTTTGATTGTATTTTCATCATTTTTTTTTTTTTTTTGGCTTTTACTTGTTCAAGAAATGTTAAAAAGTAAACAGTGAAATTATATTTGATTAACAATAAGCAAAAAGTTAAAACATAACTATTTAACATATAGATGTAATTATTTTATGTAAAAAGGAAAATAAAATTATGCATTTTGCTGCAAGATAGGTGTTTTTTTTTTCTTAAATTTGATATTATTTTTTTAATACTACGACATAAAAAATAATAATTTATAACAAAAGTAATAATCATAAAAATAATATTTTATAAAAATACTAACACAAAAAATAATAATAATTAATAACATGTGCTAACACATAATAAAACAAAAAATAATAACACAAAAAAAAAAGTAATAATTCATAACAAAAAGCTATAATTCATGAAAATAGTAACCCACAAAAAGGGTTCAGAGAACTAGCAAGAACAATAAGAGTGAAAATCGCAATATACTTTTGATATTAAAGAAAAAATGGCACCATCAGTCATATGCATACAATCATTACCTGGAGATATTTTTATAACAGACAACAGTATTTACAAAATTCAAGCTTCTTTTTCAATTCAAATACTATCAAGTTAAAGCCCACCTGTATCACTTTCTCCCTTGCCCTCAGTTCCTTCCAACCATTGTTCTAATTTAGCTTCTTTATCAGCCTTGAAATCATCATAGTTTTCGGACACGAACGATAATTTGTGACTTGAGAGTTTGACATCATCTTCGGATTCTACCTTTTCTTCTTCTTCATGGAGTTCATCTACCATTTGACTGAATAACGGTAACTCATCAGCTTCCGTATCAGGAATTGAACCAGTGCTGGCAGATGCAACTGATAATGGTGAAGCAGGATGTGGATGCGGAATCCAGGGCTCAGTTTGTATCTGTTCCCCGGGCTCAAGTTGTGGCCTCTTAAAATTGCTTGCCTTTTGTTTCGCTGACTTGATTACAGTTGAAAAATAATAACTTCCATCCTGGTGGACATTTCCAGAACCATGACCCCAAGACATTGGTCCCCGAGAGCCAGTTCTTCTCATCTGAAAGCTTGAAGCAGGACTGTGGATCAATCCTCTGTTTGGTTGTTTTGCTGACATTAACATTAGAGAATTCTTAATGTCCTTAATCATGTCATCAGCAACAGGAAAGCCACACTCCTTCATTGATCTCACCATGGTGATAGAATCTTCCAAGTCCTCTGTGTGCAAAGTTGCTTCACGAGTCTTTTTTACAACATTATTATTGAGATTAACTACATTTGGAACTGCATTTTGGATGTGCTTCTGAACATAGAAAAGACCCACCGAGGGTTCATTTGCCACTTGCTTGATCATCTCTGCCAGGGATTCAGTTATCTCCACCACAAAGCCATCCACAGTGGAGAATACATTCATCTTGTTGAAGTTGAATGACAGTTCATCACTGGTTTGTCAAAAATCACAAACTGAAATGCCTATCAAAGGGGATATTTTAAAAGAAAAAAGAGATTTAAAAAACGTGGCCAAAATATACGGAAATTCATATTTTATTTAGAGGAAAAATTGCCAATGTAGTTTCTAACAATTAGTTGTACATTTCATCAAATAAAATACAAAGTAAAAGAAAAATGACCTATCTAAGTATTGAATTTAACAAAATCGTCATTTTTTTCAAATGGCAAATTTCATTATATTCCCTAAGAAAGTGATGTAAACAGAAACAACTACAATAATATTGATCTTCAGTTTGAACAAAGACACATCATCACTCACACACCTTATTCATGGCTGCTAGTGGGTTTAAGTTCCTGTAGCCTTATTCCCACACAATGTTTCTTGGATAATTCAAAACCCGAAAAAGAAAATTATAAAGTAGAAAGATTTTGAATAATAGGATTTAATTTCACAAATATTTCTTTAAGCAACATTTTTCTTCTTATAAGATTGAGCAAAACAGTTTCACCCTAAAAAAACCAGTCAAAATAAGCATAAATTCTTCTGAATCATAGCCAGGCGTCTTCAATTAAGCAAAAACAAAAACAACCCATTAAACTAAACCAAAAAAAAAAAAAAATCAAGCATTTAAAAAAACACCCACATCAAAACATCACAGAATAACAAAAACCCAGAAATCAAAATGTGTTTTTGACTTCAATTTATTCAATTAAAGCAATTTAATCAATAATTAAAAAGGGAAATTACTTACCAAAAACCGCTAGATAAACAGTTAAATATACCAACAAAGAAAAACGATCTTTAGGCTCTTGATCAAAAGTAGAAAGAGTCAAGCTTCAAACTTGGAGAGTAAAGAAGCCTCTTGCTTTTTTTTTCCTCCAACCTTTTTTCTATGTTTTCCCTGCCTCTTATCTCTGTCGTGCTTTTTTTTTCTTTTATTATTTAGTTTATCAGATTCGTAGCCTTTTGTGTTGTTTATGGAATTGTTTTTCAAACTCTGCAAATCTATCCTTCCTTTCTTTTTTATTTATTTATTTTAGAAGGCAAATCTAACCTTCTTCATCTCCATATTCTATTTTTTTTTACATAAATTCCATCATGTTTTTCAGATTTAAAATTTATTTGGATGGATAAAGATTAGCTTTGATGAAACTGAAAATAACATTAAAAGTAAAATTAATTAGTGTAATGATAAATTAAAATTAATAATAAAATATGATTCAAATGTAAAAATAATGATAATAGTGAAATAAATTGTAAGTAGAAAAAAATTACTATTAAAAATATTGATAAAAAATTGTATGTATTAAAAATTTTAAAGTATATAATATTTATAAAATTAATAAATAATTGATAAATATTAAGATTTAAATTAAATAATAATTTTGTTAATAAATAATTAAATTTTGTTTATTAATTTATTATATAATAAAATTTATTTACATTAAGTTAATAAAATTACTTTATAAATTTAAAAAAATCAAATAAAATAAATAAATATAAAATATTGAAGTGAGTAGCTGAAAGGAGAGAAGTGGGAAAAAATATAGAGCAATAAAATTGAGTCACTGGAAAATATCTCGTCAAAATCACACTGCACAATTACATTGTTCGAATTTATAAGTTATGATCGACACAATTTTTTATAACAACTGAACTTCTATGGGATGCACAATTCAATCTAAATCCACCCTTAGCTACAATTCACAGAAATGAACATCCCAACTCAAAATTATTAATTTGGCTAGACAAATTGATCTTATGGTTAACTCAACACTAAAAAATCTATTAAGAATATGTTGTAGAAACTATTATGCTCCTTAATAAAAATTTTAAAATACTTAATTAAGAAAAGAATTACTAAATTTCTTTTTACAAAATAATTTGTGAATTTATTATTTTCATTCATTCATTTCTTTTCTTCAAAATAGAAAGATTAAAACTTGATAATATTTTTTTATTACTTTTTTCAAAAACAAAAAAAAATATTGAATATTGAAAAAAAAACCTTTTTATTTCCATTATTTCAAATGAATTTTCTTTTGTGGCCTTGTTAAATTTTATTAAAATTTTCTTATTCTTTTCTAAATTTTGTATCTTCAAATTGGTTTTCAAAAAATGTTACATTATTAAAAAATTTTAAAAAGATAAAATTTTGCATCATCAAAATAAAATAGAAATTTTAATTTTTTTCTTAAAAAATATTATTTTCTTTCATTTTATTTCATTTCATGAAAAGAAACAAAAAATAAAAAGAAAATATGTTAAATTAAAAATCCTTTGTAATTATATTTTATTTTTTATATATTTTTATTTTTTCAGCTTCACAGTTGGACAATTTTGTAATTTTACAAAATCTATTAATGGTATTAACCATTTTGGAATGGAATGTTCATTTCTGAAAATAGACTTAAATTAAATTTTGACTAAACTTTAAGGATGTGGATAAATTTTATTTTTTTTATGTCTTTGTAATTTTTCTTCCCTAAACACGTAATGGGTGGATTGCAATATGGTCATCAAGTTTGTCACTAATTATTTTTTTTAAGACATTCATAATTAATTTCTACTAATGATTATTGAACTTGATTTCATAATAAATTTGATTTTCTAAATTGCTTCGATTGCCGACATGAAAAAAAAAAAGAAAAAAGATGAGTTAATTAGTTTTTCTTTTTATCATATTTTATTATTTTCTTTTTAAAGATTCAAAATCTCAAACTTTTAATTTTTTAGATGTTCCATTGAGGATACTGTATGTCAACCATGCTCAAAACCATCCCAACAAATTAAAAAACCTCACAAGTCACAAGAAAGGTAAATTCATAAGCAAAGCTTATCAAAATTTTATTTGTGCCAATTTAGTCACTTAGTATATACCAAATGTGGCAAAAAAAAATCATCGAAGATATAATGTGATTTATTGGTAAAGTTTTTTTTTTTTTTTTTAGTTCTAGTAATAAGGATCAAATCCTTACAAATTTAAATTCGAAAAATTTGTGATCTTTCTATTAGCAATTATGATTGGGTGAGAGTTGTAAAAATATAAAATATTACTAATAATATAAAAATGAAAAATATTATTAATAATATAAAAGTAAAAATATATATGTAAAAAAGTTTATGTCAAAAAATTAATAAATATTAACATCTTATTTATATTATTAAAAATCATTAATGAAAGAAATCATAGATAAGGTAAAATGCCAGTTTTTAAACCTGAATTTTTAAGGTAGGAAAATATTAATTTTCTTTTTTTCTTTTCTTTGTGACCCTTCATTCTTCTTTGAATTTCCAACTTTTTTTTCTCATAATATAATATATATATATATATCATTTTTTCTTTTAACAACATTGACTTAAAAATTAACAAAAGAAATTATGAAAAGACAAAATTTAAACCACCAAAGTAAATTTATTTAACCTCTAATTATGGAGTAGTAATTTTTTTATTGTAATTTACCTTTAAATAAAATTTTATTTCGACAACAGATTAAGGGTTTATTTGAATCGACAATGAGATTAAAAATAATGATAAAAGTGAAATTAATTGTTATAACGGTAAAATTGATTATTTTAATAGTAAAGATAAAATTAGTAGTGAAATATATATATTTAAATATAAAAGTAGCAATAAGATAAATTGTAATGAATAAAAAAATAACCATTAAAAATATTAGGTTAAAGTTTGAATATAATGAATTTCTCTAAAGTTTGAATATAATAAATTTTATATATAATGTCTTTAATGATTATTAAATTAAATTTATTTATATTTATATTAAATTAAAAATTAATCATATTTATTTATTTTATTATTTATGTAATTAATTATTTTAATTAATTACTCAATTGTGAAAATATTTATCCATTTATTGCACTGAATTTATTTAAAAAATTTTAAGATCAAATGATAATAATATTTTGATCCTTATACTATACTTTCAAGGGTTAAAAACAAAAAAAAAAAAAAGAACATCGATAATATTAAAAGACATGGCTGCTGTAGACAAAAAAATTTTCACCGTACCTAAAAAATGTGCTTCACTGTAATTTTATTTGGATTACAAAACCAACATTTTTATTATCAACTACACCTCATCGTAGGTGCAATCGCATCTAAATTAGCCTTAAACCGATTAGAAGCGCACCATAATCAAATTGAAGGCGAGCTAATTGCACAAGGATCCCGCGTCAGTCACCCATCTTTGTAGCGAAAAGGAATGAAAAACAGTAGTACTACCGGCGAATTCACATCAGGATAGCACAAATCTTCGTCATAATGATGGAAAAATCACCTAACCTACCCGACATAAAAAAAGGGGGGGGGGGGGGGGGAACAAATCCATAATTGTTGGACCACAATATCACTTGTAAGAAAGAAAATGCATTGAACCATAATTTTATTTTTATATTTAAAATTAGCGGTGATTGAATCATGATTAATGAAATTAAAATATAATATTTATTAATAAATCACATTATTATAAATTCAACTCATCAAAAGTCTTTTATTTTCCATATAGTATATAGTGGCAAATCTCATCAATTACTTACATATATTTGTTATGATTTGTATTTTGGTAGATAATGCAAAATGATATTACTATATTATAAATTGAAAAAATCATAAGTTATGCTTACTTTTACATTGTCTTGTTATTTTTTTAAAGAACATTTTCTTGTTATCTAATTACTTAATTATTTTGTTATCATAGATGATTTAAAAGTAAGATATACTTTTATATCTATACTTACATATATTTTTCATCATATTACTTAGTTTGTTATTGTTGATAATAACACAAAAATAGTATTATTGCCATGTGTTAATACTTACTCTTATTTGCTATCAAATTTATTATCCATAAAACTATGGTATTACAATTTAAGATCATCTCTATATTTATTAATTATTATTATTATTATTATTATTATTATTATTAAATTTTGTACTTTTTAATTTATAATAAGATAAAAAATTACAACTCATTAATACTTTATTATTTTACAAATTATTTATTTTAATATTGTAATTATAACCCAAAATTAGTACTATTATTTATTATTTCTTTTACATTTATTTATTGTCAAATTAAGTAATTTGTTATTCTCTCTAATAAAAAATTAATATTAGTTAGTAGTAATATTAATACTTTTTATTATCTTTACATCTACTATTTATCGAATTGCTTATTTTTATTACTTTACCTAACACAAAATAGTAATAATATTTTTATCATTATTTTCATTTATTTTTTATTTATTATTTAACCCACACTTTAAGTAACTATGAATGATATTATATCATTTGTTAATATTTTAAATTATTAACTTGATGATTTACGTTATTGTTAAAGTCACCTTTACCAATATTTTTATTTTTTTTAATAATTTATACTTATATTTATTAAATCATTTCATATTATGTTATTTTATATAACTTGAAGATAATAATATTACTTTTTATTATCAATTAGGCTTATTTATATTGTCATGTTTAGGAGTGTAATCGAGTCGAGTCGATATAGCGAGAAGTTCAAGCTCGACTTTCAACTCGAGTTTTGATACTTGGCTCGAATTTGATCGAGTTTCATTTTTCTAACTCGAGTTTGATTCGTGATTGAAATCGAGTTATTCAAACTCGTTTAATTAAGTTTGATTAATATATTAAAATAAGTTCGATTCTTATATTTGACAATAATTCGATTATTTATACCCCTAATCATGTTAGTGACAATAAAAAGATGCGAAGGTAACAAATATTGTAAATAAGATACGATAGAGTACATGCAATTGTAAAAATGAATAATTTTTGTTTTTTCAGTTATCTCAAACTTATATATTTTTAACACTTAAAATTTTTACTTTTTTTATAATTTCTTTTTTTTTCTTATCATGCATTTATTTTTAAACATTTAGCAGTTATGCTTATTCATCATTTTTAAACTTTTTCTATGTTGACAATGTTGTTATGGCTGTATATGTTAATGGTCTTGATGTAACTTTGACTTCAACGTAATTTTGTTAGTTATCCTGCTATTATATTTATGCAATACCATTGAGTTTCAATTCTTTGATTACTAAGTTTCTTTATTTGTAACAAACTTAATTTACTTCTTGTTTAAGTTTTCATCTTTATTATTGCCGATATTACAATGCGCATTGTTGACTTTCATTGCTAACAAAACAAAACTTTCAGGCCCGACTGAACATACTGGTAATGAACTTTTAATTTAATCTTTTTATATTCACATTAACTAAAATAACATTTAAAATTTCATCCAATTTAAGATTGGTTTTCCTCCAATCAAATATCATTTTCAGATATATAAACAAAAATATATCTTAGATTCCTGTTCCTTCAGCGGCCCATAAAACAAATCTCTAATTTTGCTTTCTAAATCTCTGAGAACTTCGTCGCATACTGCTATCCTTGGTTTTCCTTTGGCAAATCCATCTACATTAAATTTTAATATGTTTTCAGTTGGATTCATCCACATGACTCCCTCTCTATTGTCTTGTGCCTGCACCATTTCACCCACTTCTTTTGGACTCATCTTAGAATCTATAAAATTATCCATCCATGATTCATCGAATTTATAACAAATTTATAAATTTATTTTATCTGTTATTACAAATTCATAAATTCATTCTGTTTGTCATTTTATTTTGTTTTTTTTTAATTATTCCGTGAAATGTTTATGCATATGCCATCATAGAATCTATTAAATTATACATATATGATTCATCAAATTTATAATGAATTTGTAAATTTATTTTGTTTGTTATTACATATTCATGAACCGATTCTATTTGTTTTTTTTAATCCATTTTCTGATAAATTTTCATAAAAATGATATTTCAAAGACTTCCTTAAGGATTTGCTTTGTACATAATATCAATTATCTAAACTCCAACATGCATATACCTTAAAGGTTCTATTCCAAATTTGTTCCAAATGGAATAAAGCAAAATTGAAGACCAACTATGCTTTTAAAATGGATGGAATGCTTTTTTTATGCTCATTCTCTTAAACCTCAAGATTTATTGAATTTCAGATACAATAAGCATATGATTTTGAGGTTTTCCCCCCTACCCGACCACGTACATTTGTAGTATCAAATGAATTGCTAACAAGTTGATTAGATTACTATTTTGTACATTTATATTATATATTTTTTGTCTGTTATAGTAAAGCAAAATCAAA
Organism: Durio zibethinus; assembly: GCF_047325235.1. Classification (NCBI taxonomy): domain Eukaryota; kingdom Viridiplantae; phylum Streptophyta; class Magnoliopsida; order Malvales; family Malvaceae; genus Durio; species Durio zibethinus. Next base: position 20,015,464 of record NC_143175.1, read on the forward strand.
TGAATGATGCAAGTTTTTCTTCAGTTAATCAACCAAAAATCCTATTGAAATCATTGATGTTGAAGATTTGAACAATGAATCAAATAACCAATGTTAAGCTTATGATCATGAGACATCTAGAAATGATGATTATGTTGATGATGATACTACAGTATTTTACTACCTAATGAACGAGACAAATGTTAAAACATCTTACATTTTGGTGATAAACCATATACATACTCTTTTCATGCATCGTTATATCATTTTCATCGTTAGCATTTTTAAGCTAACCATGCGACAACATGTTTATAGTTAACACTTTATAAATGACTATATATTAAAACTTTTCATCAAATAACTTTTTTACAGACTTCACTAGTGACTTTTGGAATAATTTTCTTATAAAAGGAAATTCCACCTGAATTTCATGGCCATCTGCTAAACCGTACTACATCTGTGACTTTATTGATTTCTTCATTAAACAAGATTTGGACTATGTGATGCAAATGTAGCAACCGAAACAAGGATTTTACAACAGGGTGGAAGAAATTTGTCATTGATAATGTCTTAAAACCCGATTATCTATGCTTTTTTGGAATTATCAACCAAATTACTTTTGAAATTATCATTTATTGTGATTATAAATGAACATCTACAACAACTTAAATTAAAGAAGATTTGATCTGTTATTTTTTTTTTCTACTTTTGTGCTCATTAATCAACTTTGAACTTTCATTATATGTTATTATCTTCCTTTTAATTTGTCAATAAATGTTATTATCTTTTTATCCTTTCCTATGATGCATTTTGCAAAATGATTTCTTCATTTTTAAAATGAAAACCAACCTTGCAACAAAGCGCGGGTAGGCCACTAGTGAAAAATAAAACTTGCTAATGAGGATCGAAAAATCACCTAACCTTCTCGACATAAAAAAAAAAGGACAAATCTATAATTATTGGACCATAATATCATTTGTAAGGAAGAAAATGCATTGGATCATTTTTTTATTTTTATATTTTAAATATCAAAGAAATTAAATTATAATTAATTATATTAAAGTTTAAAGAATTAGTATTTGATACATTATTAATGTCAAATTTTAATTACAAAAGTGGCTTAAGAACATGTCTCATTTTTTAATTTAATTTTTATTTTTGATATATCTAAAAAATATGTTTCACTTTATTAATCCGGCTTATATAATTAAAATTTGACACTAATAATATATTAAATACTAACTCTTATTATAAATTTAACTCAGGCTTCTTATTTTTCATATAGTATATAGTAGCAAATCTCATCAATTACTTCCATATATTTGTTATGAAATTATAATAATTTGTAGTATGGTAGATAATGCAATATGATATTACTATATTATAAATTTAAACATTACAAGTTATGCTTACATTTACATTTTCTTGTTATTTTTTTTCAAAGAACATTTTCTTATTATCTAATTACTTTATTATTTTGTTACCATAGATGATTCAAAAGTAAGATATAATTTTATTTGTATACTTACATATATTTCTTATTAAATTACTTAGTTTGTTATTGTTGATAATAACACAAAAATAGAATTATTACGTTATGTTAATACTTACTCTTATTTGTTATCAAATTTATTATCCATAAAGCTATAGTATCACAATTCAAGATTATCTCTATATTTATTATTATGTAAAATTTGTACTTTTTAATTTATAATAACACAAAAATTACAACTTATTATTACGTTATTATTTTACAAATTAGTTATTTTAATATTGTAATTATAACCTAAAATTAATACTACTATTTATTATTACATTTACATTTATTAATTATCAAATTTAGTAATTTGTTATTCTCTCTAATAAAGAATTAATATTACTGCTACATGTTATCATCTTTCCATCTACTATTTATTGAATTACTTAATTTTATAATTTTACCTAATGCAAAATAGTAATAATATTTTTCATTATTTTCATTTATTTATTATTTTAACCCGCTTTAAGTAACTGTGAAGGATATGGTATCATTTGTTAATATTTTTAAATCTTTAACAAGATGATTAACGTTATTGTTAAAGTCATTACCGATATTTTATTTTTGTTATAATTTATACTTATATTTATTAAATCATTTCAAATTATGTTATTTTATATAACTTGAAGATAATAATATTATTTTTTATTATCTCAAAATTATATATTTTTTAACACTTAAAATTTTTAATTTTTTATACTTCAAAATTTATTTTGCATTTTTTAAAAAACTTTTTGAAATTACCCACTTCAACAGTATTCAGTCTTCATCCACCCAACTATATAGTCTAGAAGGAAATACAAGTGTTACTAGTAAGGCTACTCGTGTCTGATGTCAAATTCACGAAAGCTACGCAAGTCTTCGCCACGGTGATGGAAAAATCACCGAACCTTCGTAGCGTAACTGATGGGTCATCTCTTTCTTTACTTTCCTTTCCTTTCTCTCCCCTCAATCCAAACTCCCTGGTCTATAAATTTTGAGCACCCTGGCCTGTAAAAATAATCACTAATCTTTCAACTTGGATGAATAATTTGTTCTTTAGAGAAATGTCTTCCTCATGCACACCAAGTTATCAATTGCAGAACGCTGGGCAAGGGCAACAATTCTGGGCAAACCTCCTAAACGGTAGGTATATATAAAGTACTCCTGGTTAGGGATTTTCGCTACGGAATTCACTTTGAATTCTCTTTTGTTTTTTTTTTTTAATTTTGGATAATTAAACCAGCCAAACCGGCTCAATTGGTACTAATTTTTCTTACCTCTGTAATTTCAGAGAAAGATGATGGCGGAAAAGGATTGTCAGATATACACTTTGGGATGTTAGCTGAGGAAACAACCGGACACAACACAGGGCAAGGTTCACGTTCAGGCGTACCCGAAGAGTATGAAGTAACAGCCGGATCCAACAGGATCTGGGAGCAAGGTTCAGGTTCGGGTTTAGGCCTGGCCCAGGCTAATATTTTGGGAACAGATACTCCTACAGCTGTAGCAGAGCAGTCAAGCAAGAAAAGCAATGGTAAAGGAGCTTTGTACTCTAAACGTCATCGGGACAAAATTAAGGTAAGAGTATCTCTTGTGTTATTCTAATATTCTGATTCTGTTGGGATCGATTCTGTGATGTATTATATCTTTTTAATTAATCAAAAGAACTCCATCTTTGTATACTAATGTTCTTTAGTGTCTTGGCTCTAGCCCCGTTTTTGGTTTGGCCAAAAAAAAAGAAAGAAACTTCCTTAATTAAAAAGCTCAAATCCCATGAAAACAAGCTGAGAACTACAAGACAGAACACACTTATGTTTTTGAGATAATTAGAGTACATATGAAATAGGTTGGTGGTTGTCTGATCCAACATTCGTGCTCAATTCCCTTATAGATAGCCACTTAGAATCAGATGGTAAAATTGCTTTTGTTCTGATCAAACAATTTTTCTTCTCTCCTACCAGGTTTAGCAAAGTGCTCGATATATGTCTTCAACTTCCACTTTTTAACCTTGCTTCTGTTAGAAATCTTAGAAAGATCAATCCTGAATCCATTTCCAGGAGTACCTTCTGAAATTCTTTTCCACAGCAAGCTAATTTACACCTTCTTTCATGGCAGCAGCCTCTGTTATTAGGGCTGAATCAGCTAAAATTTTAGAGCCGTCGCCTGCTAACAGATCCCTCTATCATCTCTAACCACCAACGGTTCCCCTGCTTTCTTGATTTGAGAATTGAAAGCTCCATTGTAATTAACTTTGCCTTCTTTTGGAGGATTCCAACTATTTGGAACAGTAGAGTTTGAACACCCAAAGAGTCTATTGCTTCTGATTAGGCTTGAAAAATAGCTGAGTGACCATTTAATTCCTTTTAAGCAGCTTCATAATTAGCTGTATTCACCTTCAGGCCAAAACAACCCTCACCAGACTCCTCTTGTCTATTCAGACCAAAGGATCATATGCCCCACTGTTTCCTTATCCTAAGCATAAAGAGGAAAAGAGGATTACCTTTCACTTCCTTAAGGAATTCTAATTTTACTTGGAGGTTTCCGTGACCAAATTTGAGCCCAATCATTACTGTTAATAGCATGAGATGAAGAAGGTGATTGGTGAGACTAAGTTCATGCTCCTGCATTAGCACCTATATGTCCTGATCTCACAAATTTTGGTCTCCTTTCTCATTGTGAGGCCAAAGTCCAAACTAGCTCATCCTCCCACCTTATTGACAAAATCGAATTTCCTCAATAGCTTTCTTTGCTTGATCTGGAATCCATTGCTCTAATTTCTGAGAGATTCCAAACTATTTGGTCCTTCCTAAATCGTATTATCTCGGCAACATTTTGAGATTTAATGCTTGTTAGAATTCCATTTGGTTATTGTTTTTGTTACTAGCACTTATTTAAAAGTACTTTAGCTATAAGGGGGAACTGAAATCCCAGACCAAAATATGATCCCATTAATTTCTGTTCTACTCTTGCACATTCTCAGGAGTATAAAATGTTTAAGTCAATCACTTGCCTCCACCCCTGGAATCTAAGATGGATCCACTCCTGCAGTGCAATTATAATAAATTCCGCAAAGTTTCACTTAATTCAATGCTAATTAGTACAGCATAAAGGTTATTTCATCTCTTACTATGTCCAGAAACTCGTGCAAGAGATGAAGGATGAGATGGGAAGGCTTCGTGAAGAAAATGAAAAACTCAAAAGCAACCTAAACGAGTCTGATACAAAACTGGATGTTTTAGGCAAAAAGATGCTCCAGTACAAGGAAAGATCTGCCAGGTATAAGGACAAATACCGCAATCTACAAATCCAAGTTAACAGTCTCTCAAAGAAGCTAGTAAGTCTCTTAAACCATCTATTTAGAGCAGTTTATGTAAGCTCGGCTGTAAATCATTATCTTTTAGCCTTTTGGACTGATGATAATTTTCTCATTATTGTCCTCTTTGTTTGTAGGAGAATGTGTCATATCTTCAAGAAGAAAACATGAGGCTTAAAGCCGACTTGATGCAGCAACACAAAGCTGACACTAAGGGTAAAAAAGTTGCGAAGAAGTGGGTAAAGATTCCGCTTGAAAATAGGGTACTCAAAATTAAGCGCAATGTCTTATCCCTCAAGATAGCCTGACTGTGAACTGTGCAGGACTATAAGAGGCTGCTGGTGCCATGTAACGCTGCCATTTTGATGTATTGCTACTTCTTTTTCTTTTTAAAAGTTGACATTAGAGAAGGAAAGGCAACAGTTGTGGAAGCTCTTTTTGGAACTAATTTCTTGAGTTGGAAGGTTTGCTTGCTTGCTTGCTAACCTTCTTCTCTGGTTCGAGAATTAGGCATTCTCGCTGTTTTGTCTCTTCTTGTTGTTTTAATCTTTATCAAGTTGTTTGTAATAAATTTACTTTTTTAATATATCTCTCGCCTGTCAATAGTAGTAATTGCATTGGTAATTCCACTTCTAGCCAATCAATTATTTTTACTTTCTTTTTGTTTCATAAGTATGTAAATATACTTACCTATTGTATATACAATACAAAATTTAGCTTTTTGACTTGGAACATTGGTCGATGTTGTTCATAATTTATACTAAACAAAAAAGACAAGAGGCATAAATTCTTAGAAAAAAAAAAGTTCTTGACTGAAATTTATAAAATTCTTAATTGAAAATGATTAAAATGAAAGCAAATTAAAACAAAAAATAAATAATTACCATAGAATTTGTTGAATAAATATATATAAACTCAAAAATATTGAAAATAATGCTGCTACATTTTGAGTAAATTTTTTGTTGAGTAGAGAAATAATTATATGAAACACTTATTTCACATCAACATATATTTTTTTTGTTCAAAACATGTCAAATAATTATTTTATTAAAAAATTAATACACATGTGATAATTGAATAAGAAATATTAATTTCAACTTAACTGATATGTAATAAATAATTTATTTTTTTAATAATAAAATTATGTGACGTGATTTAAATAAAAAATTTTTTTAATTAATAATTTGAGGGTCAAATTAAAACAATTCTAAAAATCAAAGATCAAAATATCCCTTTGAAAAAAAGCTAAGTACTGCCAGTGCAATTTCCTCCTTTAGAAAAATATCTACTTAAACAACTTTAGATTTTAGAATTTCCAAATTAAAGAAAATGACTTATAGAAAAAAAATCAGCCACGAACAGCGATGGCGAAGATGAAACCTTTTAGTACCGGTACTCCTCTGCCGCGGCCACACCGTCCCCCACTGCCTCGAGACCCTCAAACGCCAAGCAAACCACCTCCAAATCCACCGCTGGCGGCGGTGGATAAGGCTGTCTATCCCCACCGAAATGAACCCTTTACGTCTCCAACCTCGACTATTCTCTCATAAACTCCGACCTCCACACTCTTTTCTCCACTTTCGGAAAACTTGCCCGTGTAACCGTCCTCAAAGATCGGGCCACCAGAAATTCGAGGGGAGTCGCGTTCATCCAGTTTGTTTCCCGCGACGGCGCGCTATCGGCTGCCAGTATCGTGCACGGAAAAGTAGTCAACGGCAGAACCCTAGCAGCTTCCATCGCCCTTGATAAGGGTTCTGCCGTTGACTACTTTATTAAGGATAAGCCCCAGAGTTTATTAAGAAAAGGGTTTATAAGGATAAATCGAGGTGTTATGAATGTGGGATTAGTGGGCATTTGTCTTATGAATGTTCGAAGAATCAGTTGGGGCCGAGGGAGAGACCGGTGCCGAAGAAAGGGCGGAGAGGTGATGGCGGTGGAGAGAAGAGGGAAAATGGTGGGTATTGGAGGGAGGAGGAATCGGACGGTGGAGAGGGGTTCGAGGAGGAGAATTGGGCGTCAGTAGTGGATGGGGCAGCGGAGGAGAGGTTGAGGAAAGTGGAGATGGCGGAAGAAAAGAAGAAAAAGAATGTTACAAGAAAAGCGAGTTATTTCAGTGATGAGAGCGATGAGGAAGAGTGATTTTGTGGTGTAAATTTCAGAGTCGAATTTGAGGTACATTATCTGTGTTGGTTCTATTGTTTTATATGATTTGTGAGTTTCCGATATGCATTTAGTGCTAGATAATCTGAGTGTTCAAAAGTATGATTTGGGTTTTAAGTTGATGGTGTTAACGGTGGCGATTTGTGCATTGTTGTACCCCTAGTGTCATTTGATGTATACATGACAATTTGGTTATGAACTAATAAAAAAACGGCTGAGTCTGTAGTCACCAGATTATAGCCAAGACTATGGCTGCGGTTCAGCCAATATTGCAGTATTCGCGTTGCTGGTTTCTACTGATTTATGGCACAGAATCAGAGATTGGATTTGAAGGACCATCCGTCTTCGTTGCAACCGACCTCGGATAAGTTGCACTAAACATGTTATATTGAGCCTGACTGTTGTGCAGTCTGCAATAAAATAAAAAACATAGGCAAAGCCGCAATGCTGCTGGACAAACAATCAAATAAGCACTTGAAAAGTACAGAAGACAGCAAAGAAACACCAACTCACCAACATTTCATGGTCTCCCATAATTTCTTCTATCAACTCAGCAACTAATTTATCAGCACTATTGTGAACAAGAGCAGCAGCTGCCTCTAATCCTGCATATTATCAAAGGAACATCTACTTTCATGTCTATTGCAGAGTGGCAATCCCACAACTTTTCACAAGTTTATTTGAAAATTAGCTGATACCGGTTTCTGGAAAAGCATCGATGAACATCATCATCTTCTTCTCACCAAGAACAGAGAAAAAGCAGATTCGAGGCAGTGACTTTGCAATAAGCGGAATGTAATAATCACATTTAAACATGAAGAGCTATAACTTAACGGTACTATATATGCTTCAGTATATGAATCAGTAATCTGCTAACCATTTCACCCAGAAACAAAATTAAGTACTACCATCTTTCCTTCGATCAAAGCAATTAACTGCATTGTTATTTCAAGTAATCTGAACAAAATTAATCTGAAAATAGCCTGAATCTATTCCAAATAAAGAAATAGAATTATAAAAATACTTTCACCTTCAACAGATATAAGTGTAATCTAAAATACAAAGTCTTTGTTTGCAAAATCCATAAACTGATAGAGGTTTAAGGAGAGGCATCAAGGTTTCTTGTTGTCTGAGATGGGCAGCAGTGCAGGAAACAATTGCAATAATTAATTTCATGAAATGTTTCAATTAATGTCCACACTGATGCACACAAAGATTTGAGGATCAGAAAGAAAATGCTAAAATGATGACAGAAGGAAGAAGAAATAGAAACGTTCAAGCAAAAGTTTCCACCCTTAAGGATACGTTTGCATTCCTTTTCCTTCTGTCTTTTTCAGTGATGGTTGCAGCAATGTATCATAAATGAAAGATATAAGTTCAACTTTTGTGAGAAAAGCTTGCCTTTTATTTTATCACTTTGATGTCATTTATTGTTCTTATTATTATTCTTATGTTTCTGAAAATGAAGTTTATTAGAAACCATATATTTTGACTCATAGCTGCCATTTCTCCTATTGATAGTGAAGGAGTAGCTCACAACTAACTTTTCCTTTTACGCCAAATGCCTTTTATGGATCAATATGAACTCATACTGTGACAGGATTTAGATTAAGAGATTGAGAGATTATTTGACATTTTAATTGGAGATTTGCAAGTTATGATGATTACATTCTCCTATATATTGCTGAATCAAATATTTATGATCAAACGCAATGAATGATAATCAAGTATACACATTAATTATATGACGACTCTCCCTTAGCATAATAATTAGAGTTAATCCTTTAAAGTTTTGAGTTTTAATAAGTTTGTATTCATAATGTTCTCTTTTAAGTTTAAGGATATGGGTAGAAATGTTAATTTTGTTCATATTTAATAAAAAAATTGATTTTTTATTTTAATGAAAATAAAAATGAGTAGACATTATGTGGATTAAGATGAAGATAATGGTGTATATGATTTTAAATTTTTTATTAGTATAGGAATGAAAATGAATAATATAGCACCTATGTTGTACCTATACTCATACTTTACATATATATTTATACAAATTTAGTAAAAAATTTTTAATTAAATAATATAAATTATTATTTTAAATTAATAAGAATTAATACATTTTTATTTTAAAAATATTAATATATATTTATAAAAAATTATATAAATATGCAGATAAAAATAAAAAAATAAAAAAAATAAAATTTTATTTTTTAAAAGTTATAAGTACATAAATCATCCCATCTATTAAACATCAATGGGTATAAAAAAATTTAAAATATCTGTTGATTATAAATGTAAGAATGAATATAATATAAAAATATGAGAATAAAATGATAAATATCTACTCATCTTATGTCTTATCTATTAATTTTATAAATAAAATATTTAAAAATAGATTAAAAATTAAAAAATAGTAATATGAAATAAAATATATCACATTAGATCATTTTAACTTCTTTCAAAAAAAAAAAAAAAACCAAAGGAATTAAAAGAGAAAGAGAAATGAAAATCATGTGGCCTCCACTCTTGCTTTAATGGTGGGCCTCTTTACACGTAATCTCTCCGCCTTTCCTTTTCCACTACCCGCAATCCAAAGCAACAAGATCAATTCCTACCAAAGAATAAAGTAACAACGACACCACACACTCTCTTTCCACACCTTTACACTTAGATAGGAATCATAGGATGAAAAAAAAAAAAATTCTTAATTTAAGTTATAAAATTAACGCACCTTACCATCGATTTGAAATTAAGATTGATGAGTATGTAATAAAGAAGATTGATACATCTAATATTATATTTTGTTTAGTTAAAAAAAAAACACATTATATTTTGTTCCCTTTTTTGTATTAACTCATTAGTTTATGTTGATCATTTTACAAAATCGATCAGAAAAATTTTCTTTTGTAGTATGAATTTTTTAATGAATAACTTTTATAAGTAAGTCTGGCTTTGATTATAAAATTAATAAAATTGATTTACAAATCTAAATTTAAGTTTAAAATCTAACTAAATGTCAAAGCAAATATAATAAATTTTAATAGATACTTCTTCTGTTGTAAACTTTTTGTCATATATTAATTTTTATGAAATTAATTTTTTTTATTTTAATATATTTAATATTAAAATTTAATTTTGTTATAAAATTAAAATTTCATGATTTTTAATGTTAAAAAATAAAAAATCATAAAAAATAATTTTAGATGTTAAAATTTTTTTGAGATATAAAAAAAAAGAACAAAAAAATAGGATAAAAGAAATATATATTTGAGATTTGAAATTTTTAAAATTCACATAATTTATTAATATATTAAATATATATATATATATATAATCAATCGTAATGAATGAATTATCAAATTTGAATAATAAAAATTATGTTTAACTCATTTTTCTACCAATCAATTAAATAAAATTATTGAGCCATTAAAATTTAACATATCAATATTCATGGATTCACAATTTTTAATGTGGCAAAAATTGTTTTATATCAATTTCTTAGTGACATGTCTTCACTTGATTATTTAAGGTTTTTATAATGGATTTGATAAAGAAGATTTACTCTATTATTTCTTCATTACTAAGTCACCCCAATTCGAAAATAAATCTTTTTGGTACTGAATCTGAAATTAAATTTGTAGAAAGTGAACTCAAATAATTTTCTCTTTGCCCACAAACAAAAGTCAACAAAAACAAATATTTCCTCTGCAAGTCTCACAACTACCATTCCCCACTAAATCAGACTGTCAGTTATTCTTTGTGTCTCTCACACCATAAATTCTCGTTTCTTTCGCAATTTCTTTTCCATTCTTTCAGGGAGAAGAAACAAAAAAGAAAAAAAAAAACCAAACAATGGCGAAACCGAAATTTTTATCTCTATTTTCTTTTTCCCTTCTCTTCCTCATTACCTCCTCCTCCTCCGCCGCTGCTTCCTCTATCTTGGACGACCGACGACTCGGTGGATCGAGTTTTCCTTCGCTGCATGCGAAGAAGCTGATAAGGGAGTTGAATTTGTTTCCTAAAGAGGAAGTAAACGTTGTTGATGAAGGCCGGGTTTCGTTACCCAAGGGTCCCAAGCTGGTTGAGAAGCGGTTCAAGTTCCCGAATTTGGCAGTGCCTGCTGGGGTTTCCATTGAGGATTTGGGTCACCATGCTGGGTATTACAAGCTTGTTAATTCTCATGATGCCAGGTAAAAATGAAATTTTGGAATTTTTTTTTTTAAATTGGGATGTTAGGTGGGTTTGTTTTGGGGGGTGAGGATTGTTTAATTTTAAACCCCTTGTTTTTGTATCTTAATTGGAGAAAGAGATGATTTTGTTACGTGGCTTTTTAGGTGAAATTTTGGATTTTTTGTTTCTTTTTGTGGGTTTAATAATTAAAACCCATGAATTGGATAATTAGGTGATTATTCTCTGATTGTTTGTAGGTTAAATTTTGGATTTATAATTTGTTTTTTTTTTTTTTTTAACCTTTTTGGGAGGGTGAAAATTATTTTGGGATGTTGTTTCGCCATTTTTAGTTTTCGGGTTTAATCTTATAATTAATAAAAGCCATGAATAAGGTGCTTATTACATTTTTTTGGCGAAATTCTTTCTTTATTCTTATGAATTGTAATTCATGGTTAAAGTTAAAATTTTGGAACGTTTCAAAATTTTGAATTCATCAGTGTGTCTTTTTTTTTGGTATGTATTTGGTGATTTTATGTGACTTTCTGGGTTTAATCTCAAAACTCCTTACATGTATTTGGTTTTTGGTTGAAGTTTTGTGTGTAAATTCTCTTGATGCTTTGTAAAATCAAATTTCAATTTTTTAAGAAAATTTTTTAACTCCTTTCTTGATATAATTGTTTTATCTCGACACTAGAGTCCATAGAAATGTCTGTGCAGTTTAATGTTTTAGCTTCTGAATTTGGTGATCTTACAAGTTTTATGGGGTTTAACTTCAATGGTTACTCTAGGTGTTTGCTTTTTCATAGTTTCCACACGTAATCATGTTGTCAATAGCATGCTTTCCTGATTGCAGCTATCTTGTGAGCTGCAAGATTAGTTAAACCTTAAAATTGTACATGCATGCTTCATTTAATGTTCTATTCTATTATCAGTTTTACAGTCAATGACTTTTTTCTATATTTTAAATTATTTTTCTGAGATGAAGGAAAAATTTGTTTTTTAACTATTTTTGTGCTTACTTGCTAGATCCATCCCTTGCTTTTCACCCTCTAAATGTTACTTATATTTTCCTTTCCAATTTGGTTTGACGTCTTGCTGTTTTTGGCAGAATGTTCTACTTCTTCTTTGAATCACGCAATAGCAAAAAGGACCCTGTTGTAATCTGGTTGACTGGAGGACCAGGGTGTAGTAGTGAATTGGCTTTGTTTTATGAAAATGGCCCTTTCACCATTGCTGATAACATGTCTCTTGTTTGGAACGAGTATGGTTGGGACAAGGTACTTTATTCTTGATATTCTTCATTCTTTGGTATCTGGTATTTTCCCAATTAGTTATCGCCCTGAACAATGTTTTTTTTTTATTTTTTATTTTTTTTATTTTCTCTTTTTCTTCTTTGCTTCTTTTTTTTAAAATTTTTTTGTTGTAGGCATCAAACCTTCTGTATGTGGACCAACCTATTGGTACTGGCTTTAGTTATAGTTCTGACAGAAGGGACATTCGTCATAATGAAGATGAAGTTAGTAATGACTTATATGACTTCTTACAGGTTAGTTTGTTTATCCTTGCGTCTTGTTCTAGAGCAGGAGTTTAGATTAACTTTATTTTCTATGGAATTATTTATTGTCAATGTTGTGAAAAGTGAATGAACATTATTCAATATTTTGAGTAGAAATGAATAAATTTGTTGGTTTGACCATGCTCTTTTTATTATGTTAGGCATTCTTTGCAGAACACCCTGAGTTTGCAAATAATGACTTTTATATAACTGGAGAATCATATGCCGGACACTACATTCCAGCTTTTGCTGCCCGAGTCCACCGAGGAAACAAAGCTAAAGATGGAATTCATATAAAATTAAAGGTGTATTACTAATCGTATGATGTCAAGCTTAGTAATTTCTCAAAGTTAAAGTTGTCTGGAATCAATTCCATTTGCTTACTTCAACTACAATGCGGTTAATAGGGATTTGCTATTGGTAATGGCCTGACTGACCCTGCAATTCAGTATAAAGCTTACACAGATTATGCTTTGGACATGGGGGTAATTAAGAAGACTGACTATGATCGTATCAACAAGCTGATTCCGGTTTGTGAAATGGCAATAAAGCTTTGTGGTAATGTTGCATCTGAAATGGCTTCCTCTTTCCCTATGATCACTCTCTACATTTTTATATCTTTTGTTTCAAACTTCAAAGCTTGGATGTATTAATTGATGCTCTTTTTTTTTTTCTCTATTTTGCATTATAATTCATATGATACGTCACAGATTGAATCATTACTACTTGTCTCATTATGCTTTTTCTTCTTTTTTTTTTTTTTTGGAAATAAAAATTTTTCAGGCACTGACGGTACAATCTCTTGCATGGCTTCATATTTTGTCTGCAATACCATATTCAGTGGCATCATGGCACTTGCTGGTGACACAAATGTAAGAAACATGATTTTTTTAAGAAAATTTATTAGGTGTCTTGTTCACATTTTTTCTATGTTATCATTTATTGGATTATTTGCTTTGCTCACACATTAAAATTATCTTTTAATGCTTAAAAACTTATTTTATGAATTTTTGCATAAACAACTTCTTGTTCTTGTTCTGGTTGTAATATCCTGTAAAGTAGAATGTGCTTCTTTTCTTGGCATTATCAAACTTTATATAAAAAATTTGGAGTAACAATTTTGTGCAAACAATGTAATTTGCCTGATCAGAAAAGGGAAAATAATGTTTATTAATGTTAGAGTAGGGCCTGAAATTGGTCTTCATGTCATTGATTTTCTTCTTTCTTCAGAAAATTTTCTTTATGAGCAAAGGATACCTAGAAATTCTTTTCCCTTTGTTAAGCCACTTATCTATAACTAACTCTTTGCTGCAAACAAGCTGTTCAGAAGAGTAACATGGTGACCTGATACCTTATGATTCTTTGAATAAAAATTTAACATGCAGCAATGTTTTCTGTCTTGCAGTACTATGACATTAGAAAGAAATGCGAAGGGAGCCTTTGCTATGACTTCTCAAACATGGAGACACTTCTGAACAAGAAATCCGTTAGGGATGCCCTTGGTGTTGGGGATATAGACTTTGTATCCTGCAGCCCTACAGTGTATCAGGCCATGCTGGTCGACTGGATGAGGAATCTTGAAGTTGGCATTCCTGCTCTTCTTGAGGATGGAATCAAGCTTCTTGTATATGCTGGGGAATATGATCTCATCTGCAACTGGCTTGGTAAGTATATTTTTTGTTTCATGAGTTAGGGATAAGAGCATATTATACTGGATACGTTTAGCTAATTAGATTGTGAATCTGTATCTGGTCATATTATTGAACAGGCAATTCAAGATGGGTTCATGCAATGGAATGGTCTGGTAAGAAGGAGTTTGTAGCATCTTCTGAGGTTCCTTTTGTAGTTGATGGTGCAGAAGCAGGAATTTTGAAGACTCACGGACCTCTTGGCTTCCTTAAGGTCTTCTCTCTTCTACCAACCCTAGCTATTGCCTGCGTCTTTAATACAGTTTATAGCGAATAGTTTGCAGCCGGTGCTGATATAGCTGTGTGATAATCTAACAGGTTCACGATGCGGGTCACATGGTTCCTATGGACCAGCCGAAGGCAGCATTGGAGATGCTGAAAAGATGGACCAAGGGTACACTTGCTGAGGCAGCAGATTCAGAGAAACTGGTTGCTGAGATGTGATTTCCATTGGACACTCCGCTGCTTTCATTCAATCTAGTTGGCCTTAGAATGGGAATAACCATAGTAAAATCTGTGGGGTTTCTGCATGACCCCCCAAAAGAAAAAAGTTTCTTTGAATGCCTGTAAAAATTTGCATCTGGTTATCTTGGTTTTCCGAAGATTTCCTACTGAAATGAATCAAGGAGTTTTCAAACATTTCTTAGCTGCTGCTTATTTGTGTAGTTGATTGAGTATATGTTAATTATGTTATTTTTTTGTATGTTTTTTCATGTAACTTCCATTGTTCTCACGTGTCTCAGATCAGTTGTCAAATAAGTATATCTAAGATTGAGACTTCAAATTCCAATTTCAAAGACATTTTTCTCTTAGCATTTTTTATTACAATTTTATAATTACAACAAAAATTATGTAAATATTTATTATTTATAAATGTGAACTTAGCATAATATTATATTAGATATTATATAATTTTAAATTGTGATTGTTTAATTATAATATATTAATTATAGATAAACAAATATAGTTTGATTTTTAAAAAATAAAAAATATTTTAGTGTAAAATTAAATCTAATTTACTTATACACTCTTTTTACTCGAATTGAATTTATTTATTTTTTTTGTATTTTAGCATATTATTAAAAAACTTTGAACTTGTAAATTTTTAAAAATAAGATACACCAATTATAAATTTTAAATTTGCAAAACCTATTTTTTTTTTTAATTTAACTTAATATAATATTTTCAAAAAAATTTAAAATAATGTTCAAAATTAATTGCTTTAGGGAAAAAAAATGAAACAAGGGGAGTAGGAAAAAAAGACGACATATAGAGTGTGACGGTCGGACTTGTGGTTAAAAGAAAAAACAAAAAAACGCAATTGAATTGACTCATTGAAATTGAACGGACGCCGATTTCATTAAAAAAAAAAAAGGAATTTGAACGGCGGTTATCTCTAGCGATGGCTCGCCCGACGGCGACGAGCACAACTACCAGACCTTTATCATCGACCTCCTCCGTGACCACCACCGTGACGATCGAGAACAACTCAGGTGCCTCCTCCTCGTCGCAACCTCAAGAAACCCTCGTCCTCGCACTCCGCCCCAGGAAAAAGAAAGTTACGTGGAAAAAAGGAACCGTCGACAACGAGTTCATGAACAAGAAAAGCTCCAAGATCTGCTGCGTTTTCCATAAAGAAAAGCCTTTTGATGAAGACGACAGTGATGATGACGCTCATGATCATCATCATCATCATCATCCATCCATCCAACGGCCTTGATTCCTCCAAGGATAGCTGCAGACCCAGCACCGGCTCCTGATTTTGCTTTGCATATGTGTTTTTATGACCTTTATTATGGATGTAATGAGCAAATTTCATGATATTCTATAAGGTTGATTTTATATATTTTGTTTTAGATAAATCGTTTTGATTATTAATATTAATATTAATATAGATAATTGGTACGACGAATTAACATGTGATAGCTAACGATGAACTTGACCTAAGTTACTGCTGAACAAAGATTAATGATTTGCCTAATATCTGGGGATGAGTTGAGAGATTTATCATTTTATATGTGCTTATAAAATCAGTTTCTACTGGTTGATGACCCAACTTTTTACATGTTATTTCTGCTTACTGCTAAGTTAAATTTGTCCAAGAATTCCATCATCAGGAGACTAAAGGTATGCTTCATAACTCTGTTTTGTGATATGCATGTTGAATAATCTGTTTTGCTAGGATACATAGCAAAACTAGGTAATTTGCCTGACATTGTTTTTCACTGCTACTTTTAGATTCTGTTTGGTGGGAAGGAAAGAAAGAGTAGGAAGGAAAACATTTTAATCTAATGAGAGCTACAAAATAGTACATGTTGTGATGTAGCTCAAACATTAAAGTGAGATAGAGGTCTCTATCCCTGTTAGCCGTTGATGGGATAGTGGGGGAATCAAATTAAGAACATGTAACTAACCATCCTGAAATATTGATTCCATTTTTATTTGTAAGTACATTAAGCCAAGAAACAAGATTTTGGTGTCCGGTGTCTGTTGGTATTTCTACAATTTAGATTCAAAATGGCCTCCCTCTTTTCTCTTTATCCTCTCTCATCTCAACCCATTTGCTCTGTTAACTTAAACTCAACGCAGTCTCCCTCTTTTCTCTTTGTCCTCTCTCATCTCAACCCATTTGCTGTGTTACCGCCTCCACTCAGCATAGATTCTTCGATCTCGAGCCCGCCATAAGCTCAACGCCCTCTTTCTCAGTAGACTCAGGCACTTTTCTTTTTAAAGATTCTTCCATTCTTTTTTTTTTCATTTTCTTTCTGTTTCAATTTTTATGAATTGGGTTTTCTTTGTTTTTTGTTTTAACGGTTTCCATCAGTTTCACAAGATGGCAGCAGAGGGAGGCAAGAGCTATGCAAGAAGAGATAAACTGGAAATCAAGTCAAAGGTTAGAGTTTGGTGGGAAGAAAAAGATGTATTTAATGCAGAACCTTGTGAAAAACCTCCTCAACCAGGTGAAAAGTTCTTTGGGAACTTTCCTTTTCCTTATATGAATGGTTTTTTACATCTGGGTCATGCCTTTTCGCTTTCGAAACTCGAGTTTGCTGCTGCTTACCATAGACTAAGAGGCGCTAATGTGTTATTACCTTTTGCTTTTCACTGAACTGGTATGCCAATCAAGGCTTCTGCTGATAAACTTGCTAGAGAAATCCAACAATTTGGTGATCAACCCATATTTCCCTATGAGGTAGTGGACGAGGAGCCTAAATCAACAGAAGAATCTGACCCAAATGAAGGTGCCAAAGTAGCACCTGATAAGTTTAAAGGGAAATAGTCTAAAGCAGCATCTAAATATAGTGGACAGATGTTTCAATGGGAAATCATGAGGAGTTTTGGATTTTCAGATAGTGAGATATCGAAGTTTCAGAACCCATATGAATGGTTGAAATTCTTTCCACCATTGGCTGTTCAAGACCTTAAGGCATTTGGATTAGGTTGTGATTGGAGAAGGTTGTTTGTGACTACAGATATCAATCCTTTTTTTTATATTCATTTGTTAAGTGGCAGAGGAGGAAGTTGAAATCAATGGGTAAGATTGTTAAAGATATGAGGTATACAATATATTCTCCCTTGGATGGTCAGCCATGTGCTGATCATGATAGGGCCACTGGTGAAGGAGTTCAGCCTCAAGAGTATACTATTATTAAAATGGAAGCGGTGGCACCTTTTCCAGCTAAAAATCATGTTTTGGAAGGGAAGAAAGTGTTTTTGGCTGCTGCAACATTGAGGCCTGAGACCATGTACAGGCAAAAAAATTGCTTGGTATTGCCTGATGGGAAATACAGCGCCTTTGAAATCAATGAATCTGAGATATTTATTCTGACAGAGAGAGCTGCACTCAACCTTGCTTATCAGAGGCTCTCCCCCGTCCCTGAGAAGCCTACTTGCTTAGTTGAGCTGACCGGTTATGATCTGATTGGTCTTCCTGTTAAGTCTGCTCTCTCATTTAACGAGATCATATATGCTCTTCCATTGTTGACGATTCTAACTGACAAAGGTACAGGAATCGTGACAAGTGTTCCTAGTGATGCTCCTGATGATTATATGGCCTTACATGATTTGAGAGCAAAACCTGCTTTTCAGGCAAAGTTTGGGGTGAAAGATGAGTGGGTATTGCAGTTTGAGATTGTACCCATCATTGACATTCCAGAATTTGGAGACAGGGCAGCTGAAAAGGTTTGTGTGGATCTGAAAATAGAAAGTCAGAATGAGAAAGACAAGCTTGCCGAGGCAAAGAGGTTGGTGTACTTGAGAGGTTTTACTGAGGGAACCGTGATTGTTGGAGAATGTGCAGGAAGAAGAGTCCAGGAAGCTAAGCTGCTGATAAGGAACAAATTGATTGAGATGGGCCAGGCAATAATTTATAGTGAGCTTGAGAAGAAGGTCATGGCAAGTTCTGGCAGTGAGTGTGTTGTAGCTCTTACAGATCAATGGTACATAACATATGGGGAACCAGAAGGGAAAAAACTAGCTGAGGAGTGCCTATCCAGCATGGATCTTGACTCTGATGAGACACGACATGGCTTTGAACATACTTTAGGATGGCTGAACCAATGGGCTTGCTCACGATACTTTGGGCTTGGGACTAACATTCCTTGGGATGAAGAATTCCTCTTTGAGTCAGTATCTGACTCAACCATTTACCTGGCTTATTACACAGTTGCTCATCTTTTACAAAATGGGGAGGTGTATGGAAAAAGTGCTGATATGATTAAACCTGCCCAGATGACTGATGAGGTCTGGGAATTTCTCTTCTGTGGTGGTCTGTATCCCAAATCTTCTGATATCCCACGCATTATTCTTAATAAGATGAAGCAGGAGTTTGAATACTGGTATCCATTTGATCTAAAGAGTCTCTGGGAAAGACCTTATCCAGAACCATTTGACATTTTGCATCTACAACCACACAGCAATCATGTCCAAGGATCACTGGCCTCGTGGATTCAGGTGCAACAGACATATTATGCTCAATTCGGAGAAGATGTCCAAGTCTACTGGAAATTTCTGGACACTGCGCCAGGCAATTGAGGAATTCTCTGCTGATGCTACAAGATTCTCTTTGGCTGATGCTGGGGATGGCGTAGATGATGCAAACTTTGTGTTTGAAACAGCCGATGCTGCAATCTTATGGCTTACGAAAGAGATTGCATGGATGGAAGAGATTCTGGCTGCAGAATCTTTGAGGACAGGTCCCCCATCTACCTATGTTGATCGGGTGTTTGAAAATGAGATAAACATCGCTATCAAAATGACTGAGCAGAATTACCGGGATTACATGTTTCTGGAGGCTCTCAAAACTGGCTTTTATGATCTTCAAGCTGCCAGAGATGAGTATAGGTTCTGTTGTGGCGGTGGGGGCATGAAATGTGACCTTGTATGGCACTTTATGGATGTGCAGACTGGGTTATTACTCCAATCTGCCCTCACTATGCGGAGTTTGTATGGAGAGAGCTTTTGAAGAAGGATGACTTTGTGGTGAAATCAGGCTGGCCCACAGCAGATTCTCCGGATCTAAAACTCGAGTGCCAATAAGTATTTGCAAGATTCCATTGTGTTGATGAGAAAGCTGCTCCGGAAGCAGATTTTGGGCTTGAAGAAAGCTAATGAGAAAGGGGCTCCAGTTACATCACTAACTGAGGACAAGTTAAAAGGCCTAATTGTTGTGAATGAGCAATTTGATGGATGGCAAGCAGAGTGTTTGCAGATTCTCCAAAGCAAGTTCGACAATAAGACCCGTACTATTGCATCAGATGGGGAGATAAAGAACGCATTACAGGAGAGCACTTTTGGTCAGGCAGTGGACTTTAAACAGATCCAGAAACGTTGTATGCCATTCTTGAGGTTCAAGGAGGATGAGACTATAAAAATTGGTGCCCAAGCTGCCCTTTGGAGAGATTGAGGTCCTTCAGGAGAACTTGGACTTGATCAAAAGACAACTTGGTCTTGGAGAGGTAGAAGAATTGTCGGCCACTGACTCTGATTCTTATGTTCAAGCTGGTCCTTTTGCATCCCTGCTAAAGCAAAATTCTCCGTCCCCCGGAAATCCTGCTGCCATCTTTCTGTCAATGTGAAGGAACTTTATCATTTTAGCATCTATGTTTTATCTTGAGGAATGGTTTTTTTTTTTTTTGGTTGGACTATTTCGTATTAGATGTTCTAAGTTTGTATTTTCTGAACATTGACGTGTGCTTCTCTGCGTCTATGTATCTAATTGGGTTTTGAACAGCAGATGGTCGTTTTTTACTTTAATGAAAACGGAGTTTATTGCTGTCTGCAGGTAAACAAATTTGTTCAAGAAATGTTGCATCAAAATGCTGTTGTGAGAGTATATTTTTCAGTCAGAAATTTGTCATTGAAGCAAAAATATTTTCGTGCTATCTGGATCAGATTGCTAGTCTTTCTCGTAGGTTGTATTTCCAGTTCTATATATCTGCCTTTACTGAACCAATGAGTATTTTTTCTATTTTGTGTTGCTTTTAAAGTCATTTTCTTTCCTTTTTATCTTTTCTCTTTGATAGTGCTTGGTACGAGGTAATCATTAAAAAAATTATAATAATTTACATACATGCTTTTTGGTAAACACTTTGTGATTTTATATGACAGTGATATTGAATAATCAAGAGTGATAAGATAATTCAAGAGTGATCAAATAATTATTTTGAAAGATAATTTAATTTTTATTTAAAAAGATGAAAAATTTTTATCATTGAGATGAAGTGATATCTAAAACTAATAATAGTTAATATTATACATTTAATAGGTGAATTAAAATTTTGATTCCTTTTACAATTGTAATCATTTTATATTATAAATTTTTATATTTTCAAATTAATATTCATTATAATAAGTTCAAAAATAATTTATGCATTTTTTTTACCTTTTTTTAATTTTTAATGTATAATATAATTTCTTTGTTTTTTTTATTATGATTTCAATAAATTGATTTTATCTTATATAAATATATAAAAATCAAAACTTTTGGTAAAAAAAGAAAAAATCCGATATGGATGGTCTATTATTTTAATATGTGGATAATTTAAACAATCACCATGTGTCTTGCATTTAAATAGTTTTATTGGATTTCATATATGTAAAATTTGGTATGTTAAATCAAATTAATTTCATTTATCATTATTACACTAATTTCAAAATCTTTCTTTTTTCGTTTCTCCCAAATAAATTAAATATACATTATGTTTGACTATTTTAATTGTTAAGCATAAATTATTCTTAATTTAAAATATAATTATTTTTAATTTTATTTTAATCAATTAATCATTTAAAAGTTATAAATTATTTCATAATTAGATTAAAAACTGATTCGGTATAAGTGAGAATTTTTCAGGATATTTAAGAAAAAAATTACATCATTACAAAAAAAATAAAAAATTTAACATGATACCCTTTTTGTCATGGAGTAAAGGTAACTTAGTTGTTTTTTTTTCTTTATGATGTTGTTTGTAGATGGATTATATACACAAAAGTTAATAAAGTCAATTACTATTAAAGTTTTTATCACTTTATATTTGTTTTGTATTATTTTGATTACTATTTTTTATGTGTTACGATCTTTCATATGCATGCTTTATTATAATCTAATACTCATTTGTTTAAAAAACACTTTGAGAAGAGATGCTTTTAAGTTTGAAATATGCATTTTGCATTACAATTGTTATGCATTATAATATTATATTTCATAAATATGAGATTTGGATTGTTTGGTTTAATACTTTTGTAGTTAATTGTTGAATTGGCAATCACTCAACCTTTCTTGAAAATCAATTATTTTAAAATGAATTGTTTTCTTTCTAATTACTATCTTTATTTTTTTGTTCAACTATTTATTATTATCTTGAGTCTTGAAATTTAAAATATATTTAGAATTGTTTCAAAAATTTAGGTGTATAGATGGCAAAGTTTGCTATTTTTACAACTTTTTTATGCATAATAAGTTGCCTGCATCTTTACTTCTAACAAAATGATATTGTGCATAAACCAGTTAAATATGTAGTATGTTTTTTAAATGTAATATGTTGATTGCTTTTACTTACGTTAAGATCCTTTTTGTTAACAATTTTATAATAGTTATTTTGAACTCAAGTTTGTGACTTTTTCTTTGGGAAGGCATATTGCTATTGATTAAACTATCATTGTAATATAGGACTACTAATGTATTTTTCAAGAAAAGGGCTTTTGGACTACCAAAAGTCTGTTATGTTTTATGTAATAAAAAAGGCATATTTTCTCCTAATTTTATTACATAAAACATAACAGACTTTTGGTTGTATGATATTTATATGGATTTTTTTAGTTTTGATTTTTTTATGGATATTCTTTAAAATTATTATTTATTAAAATTTATTGAAATCTTTGGCTTTCTAACGTTAATGCTTTTGACTTTTAATTTTCTTATGAGTTATGGTTTTTCATTTTCCTTTTAAGGATGAAATGGTTATATAAGTGTATTACATATTTGTATTACATTTTCTTTTCCTAATCATAAGGTTTGTTTTTTTTTTTTATTATACTTATATTTTTATAATTTTTTATTTTTAATCATGATCTATGATTTTTTATTTTGCATTTTAAGTTTTTTTAATTGATTGATGTATTTTTTAGTGTTTGTATTTATATTGTTTTTTTATTTTTGGACATGATCATGATTTTTTCACCACTCATTATTTTTTATTTTTGGTCATAATCGTGATCTATGGTTATTATTTTTTAGTGTTTAGCTTTTAGCCAATTGTAATATGTCACAATTGTTAAATTCCAAACCTTAATTTCCAAACACTAAACCACCCATGAAACTCTAAACTACCATCTAAACCTTAAGCCACTCATGAAATATAAAACCTTAAACTCTAAATCAAACCCTAGATCTTAATTTAGACCCAAACTAACCCCTAAATCTTAAACCTTAAACTCTAAAACCTAAACCTTAAACCTAAACCAAACTGAAACCAACCCCCAACCCTAACATTAACCCTTCATCTCTTTCATGTATTTGCATTTGCATTTCATTTTACTTTATTATAATATGCATTTTAAATTACCATGCATTCATACTTTGTTATTCATATTCAATCATCATGCATCCATATTATTACTATGTTTATGCATAAATGTATCCGTTTTTTAAATAAAGTTCTTCAAAAAAAAAATTTTAAAATATGATGATATCTCAAATAAATATAGCCTTTGAGATCTGGCCTAACTATAGAGGACTCTCAACGGTTATTATTTATATGAGATATTATCTTGATTTTGTGAGACAAATTGAAAATCCCTAATTTAAAAATATTTTTAAAGCTCTATCTAAATATAAGAGAGTGAAAAAGATATATTGATACTTAGGAAATTTTCATTTTGATCCAAAAATAAAATGTTTTGCTTTTCAAAGAAAAAGTTAAAAATGTTTTGTTTATAAAGAAAAAAAAAGAGAAAAGATTTGTTTTTTTAGAATAAAAAAAGAAAAAGGAATTAAACTTAAATATTAGAATAGGACTATTTTTTACTAAAGTTAAAAGATAATATATAGTTAATTGGTATCGTTTTAGACGGGCATTGTGGGGTGCGTAATTGACTCTCGAACCTTAAATATAATTTTCTCAAACCTCAATTTGTTTTTTTTTATAAAACTTTTAAATCTTTTAAATATTTTATTAAAATAATAAAAATTTTTAAGTGGTCAATCACACCCTAAAAATGATTGTTAGCAACTATTTGTTTTATTTTTATCATAAAAAAAAAACTTTTTAACCCTTGGCTTTTCAAATTTTCCATCATCTAGCATTTACGTTCTTTTCAATCTTAAAATGTTGCAACACTAAACATTCAAAATAGCCTCTTTTAATTATGTTTTTATCTTATTGCTAAGTGGTTTATGTAGGAAATTTATAGAGGTTCAAGATAAAAAAAAACCATTACAAGTGCCAAAACAACATCATCTGTTTCTGCTAAGACAAATGTAAATTTGTTGCCATATTTAAAATTTTATCTTATTGCTATATTTCAATTTCTACACATATTTTCTTGGCATTTGCAGACTATTTTTGAAAGTTAGAGTTCACAGACCATAAAGAAGAAGGAAAAGAAAGGAAATTTTGCCACCCTGATGAGGGTACTCGGTTTTACCAAGACTCAGACAGTGGGATATCAATATTCAATGTAAGTAAATACCGACTTGTTTGTATTTTATAAGATAGGGTTTGAATAATTAATAAATTGCATTTTAATAAATTAGCCAAGAATACCTGGTGAGATGATTATAGGAAGAGGTGGCATCATATCTGGTCAATACATCACCAAAAACCAATTATTGGTAATCATCTAAACCCTTGAGACTAAGAACATGGTTGTTATTAAAAAAAATAAGGTTGTTCTATGGTTAACCATATTCTATTTTTTGTTTGTAGGCATAAAGGAACAAGATTGTTATAAAAAAAATACCTCAACAAATGGGGAAGAACAAACAATTGATGCACTTTCAATAAAAGAAAGTCTTGCACCAAATTTAGCCAAAAGGAAAGAAAAAGCTTGAGGATGAGGATTCACCTTTTTTTATAGTGACAATTTTGCACAACAAACCTTATGTTGCTCTAAGCATATAATACTAACCTTTTTGCACAGCTTTTGTATGAAATTATTTTTTGTATTTTGGGTATAGGTTTAGCATTTTTGTACTAGGTTTGAATTGTATGTAATGGTATCATACCAAATATTGTATGGGATTATAGTACCAAACATTATAGTTATTTTTATTGTAAATGCAAACAACAATGTTCTGTTGCACATATTATGGTTCATGGCTTGAAACTAAAATGGAAACATAAGATATAATCTCTTTTAGAATGTTTTTAAGGCTTGATTTTATAGTGGGATATTATCTTTAATCAATGTGAGTTGTTAAAATTGAGAAATAGCCATTATTTCCTTCAAATTTCATTTATTTTCAAATTCTTACATGAAAAGGATCGATCCTAGGATCATCCTCATACTTTTAGATTGAAAAATATAGGAAAAGGTGGGGATTGATCCTAGGATCAATCCTTTAACTTAAAAAAATAGAGGAGGAACATTCTGACCAACATCCTAACTTGAGGGGATCAATCATAGGATTGATTCTTATACTTGGAAAACACGAAATAGCATTCTAGAAATGGTGGATCGGTCCTATTCATAAGGGGATTGATCTCTTTTTTTATTGTTATAATAGTTTTGGAGACTGCTAGATGAATTTTAAAATAAAAATGAGTTGGCATCAATCTTTTTGTGTACGTGTGATTGGCTAAAACTTACCTTTTTAATAAAATTATAAAATTTATTAAAATTTATTTAAAAAATAATTTTTTATCTTTTAAAAATAGTTTGGGCTTAAGAGTATTGTTATTAAAAGTCTTAATTTTGGTATTTAAAATTAATTTTCTTAAATGTAATAATTTTTTTTTATTTTTAGTTTTGCTTGAAAAATAAATAGGAATCTTGCATATTAAAAAATCCCTAAAAATATTTCAATATTTTGGTAATATTGAAAAAAATTTCGCATATAAGGATCTCTTAAGAATCACTAGTCGAACTTCTCAAGAATCCTATCTTCGACAGTTCATATTTATCTTCAGTATTTATATTTACCTACATATAGTAAAATATGATGTCTATAATTTAATTCAAATAATATTTTCTAAAAATTCATTTCCTATTGTATTTATTACAAAAAAAAAGAAATTTTTATAGAAAATTATTTTAAATGCTCCAATATATTGGTGGCATTTTAGATAAATTCTTTCACTTAGAGCTTCCTAAAAAATCACTACTTGGATTTCTTTAGGATTTTGTCCTTGAAGATTTTGTTTAGTTTCATAATTGGTATGTATAAATGAACTATGTTGCATATGGATTAATTTGTAACACTATTACATTGTATAAAAGTTAAATTTCATTTTTTTAATAAGGAAAAGTAAACGAGAATTTTTTATTGAAAATTATCCTAAATATCCCAATACTTTGACAACAATTTAGAAAAAAATTTTCACCTAAAAATTTCTTGAGAATCACTACTTAGATTTCTCTAGAATCCCATTATTGAAAAATATTTTCCTTTTTTATATTTATTATGAAACTTTTTTTTTTTCATTTTACTAACAAGGTTAAATATTTATTTCAAGATCCAAAATTTTAGACATGCATGAATAATAAAAGATGATAATAATAAATAATTTTGTATATATTAAATAAACAAAATAAAAAATAAAAAAATTACCAAAAAAAATCGATCAAATTGGTCAACAGTTTAAAAATAGCGGTTTAGTCTGGTTTGATGGATTTAGGCTAGTTCAACTTAGTTTAGATCGGTTTAGTTGTTGCGAGAATAGGAAGTTTAATAAGTTTATCGATTTACCACCAATTTAGTTGAACTCGTTTGAGGCTAGTAGCAGAGGATGGGGCACCGGGATGGGTGCACAGACCTTGGATTGGGTCTATGCATGAGTCACCAGGTAAGTTTTTCTTTGTTTTTTTTATATAAAATAAACTTTTTTTTATTCATTTCAAGCATTTCTTTCCAAAAATAAAAAATAAAAAACCTCTCAACTCTTTCCAGAACATCCTCGAATCAGGCTGTCAATTATTATGTCAGTCGTTGCTTTCCACCGCTAGCCGTCGACCATGAGTTCTATTTCACCTCTTCCTTAACCTATCTCATCCTCTTTCACGAGCCTAAAAATCCCATAAAAGACACTAAAGTCAAAATACCTCTCTCTTTTATTTAGATATTTATTTTTTGTTTTGTTTATTTTCAAGCTTGATTGGGTTTACAACATTATGGCTTGTTTTATTTTTTGTGCTTTTTTTAGCTGGATTTCTCACTAAGTGGATTGTGCTTTTTTTTTTTTGTTTTTGTTTTTGGCTATGATGGTAGTGGGGATGATTTTGGTTTATGGGTGGTGTGGTAGTGTATGTGTTGGCAGGAAAAGGGCTAAAGAGGTTTATAGGTGAAGCTAGAAGTAACTGAATGGTGGGTGGTGGTGGTTGTAGGTGGTGGTAGCTTAAAGGAGTGATGGTCTTGATGATGGGCTATGGTGTGCCGTAAGTCTTGGCTGTTACTTTTGGTGGTTAAGAGAGTTCAATGATGTGGCTTTGGAAAGGGATACTGGGGCCTTTGACTTGCTCGACAGTGAAAATCGATTATAGGAAAGCTATTGATGGCATTTTTTGCTCTGGCCAAATGGGAGTTGGGGCTGTGGTTGAGTTTTTTAGGTATTGGTATGGATGAGGTTGATGTTAAGGGAACTTGAAGATTTTTTTTTAGAATTTTTGCTCATCCACCACCTTATTTTTTGAATGAATTATCTTTAATTTATTAATAAAAGTTTAATGCCTATAATCTTAGGTTGTTGTGACCTGCAGGTTGTTTTTAGTGTATGGTTACAGAGTAGTGATCTGTACAATTGCTTACCGATAACTATCTGTCATCTATCTTTTTTTTTTCTATTATTATAATTTTTGTTGTTTTGTTTGTTTGTTGCTTCTTCTTCCTTTTTTGTTTTGTGATTTTTCCAGTTCTAATAAAAATAAAAGTGAAATTGGGTTTAAAATTGAAAATTGGTTTCCATTGAAGAATTGGGCTTTAAAGTTGGACTGCATTGGGTCATTAATAACAAATTTGGGCTTTTTGAATAAGGCCTTCAAATTTTAACCCAAAATTGATCTAATAACTAAATGGAATGATCCAAAAATAATTAATCTGAAACAAAGTCTAATCGAGCTCAATCTACTTGAAATGTGTAATTTGCTCGAATTGAAATGTTTAAACCAAGCACAAAAATCGAACAAAACCTAAATCGACTTTGACAAAATCAAGTATTTATAGTTGTCTCTCTTTGCATATTATTGAGAATCAGTTCAGCAATGGTGGTTTTAGAAAGGGATACTAGGGCCTTTGGTGTGCTTGGCAATAGAGGTCAATTATAGGGAACTGTTCATGTCATTTTTTGCTTTGGCCAAATAGGAGTTGGGGTTGTGGTGAGTTTTTTGGGTATTATTTTGGATACAGTTGATGTTGGTGGAACTAGAAGATGTTTTTTTTTTTTAGAATTTTTGCTCTTCCACCCCCTGATTTTTTGTATGAATTTTCTTCAATTTATCAATAAAATTTGCTACCTATAATCTTGGCTTGTTGTGACTTGCAAGCTACTTACAGGTAGGGTTACAAGGTAGTGGCTTGTACAATTACTAGCTAGCCACTACTTGTTAGTTGTTTTTTTTTTTTCCTGTTCTTCAACTTTTTATTGTTTTGTTTGTTTGTTTGTCTTTTTTTTTTTGGGTGTTTTTTTCATTTTTAATAAAAATAAAAGTGAAATTGGGTTTAAAATTGAAAATTGGGTTCCATTGGATTTTAGGCCTTTAAGAATTGGGCTTTAAACTTGGATTGCATTTAGGCCATTAATAACAAATTTGGACTTTTTGAATCAGGCCTTTAAATTTTAACTCAAAATTGATCTAATAACTATATAGAATGAATAAAAAATAATTAATTCCAAACAAAGTCTAATTAAGCTCAATCTAATTGAAACGTGTAATTTGTCTGAATTGAAACATTTAAACCAAACACAAAAATTGAACAAAACCTAAATTGACTCAGACACAATTAGGTGTCTACATCCAAATTTGCATATTTTGACATTTTTTATCAAAGGCAAAGGATTGATTTTTCTCAAACTTATTTTCACAAATAACATTCATTTAAGAGTAGGAATTGTTAAGAAAAATTGAGGTCTAACAATATTTAGTAATTTTTTGAGAATTGATTAAAAAATAATGTTAAGAAAAAATTACTAAATGAATAAGTTTGAAAATCATATATTTATCTTAATGTTTTGTTATATCAAAACTTTAATCAATTCAAAGCCAATAGATATCATCTAATTTTATTACACATTATCAAATTCACTTAGATTAGTGTTAAAACATCATGATGTAGCTTCATGTCTGAGCCACAACAAAGAATTTCTATTTTTCATTGCAATAGAGCCACGATCAAATGCAACAGAAATTTGCACCATAGATATACATTTGAATGAAAAAAATGATAGCATTAAATATTACATTCATACATAATTAGTCATGGAAAAGCCAATACATCATTCATCTTTACTTAGTCATAGTAGAGCCCATACATCATTCCTAATCATATCATCCTAACCAAATCCAAATGCAAAATACAACAACATTAACAATGAAAACATCAAAACCATTATATACATCTTCTTTCCCTTTGCTTCCATTCTTGCGTCTAACATAACATTCTCCAATCTCTCTTGTAACAACTCATTCTCAACTTTCAACTCAACAACTTTGTCAAGTAACTCATTAGTGTTAATGACTATTCATTTACAAGCATTTTTACTCTTCAACTCAGCATTAATTCTTCCCAATACTCTATTCTCATTGTTAAAATATTGAATTCACCCTCATCAAAGCTCTATTGGTACCCCTTATATCAACAATCCACAATTTCAGATGTTCATTCTCAATTGGTCTATCATGCCAAGTAAAAAATTGATATCAGTTTCCTTACATATATTTGCCTTTTAATTCGTATATTATATTATCATACCAATCACAATCTTATAACTAAAAGACTTTAAACATCATAACTAACTTTACAACAATTTCAATATATAAAAATTCACATTTATTTCATGTATAACTAATAGTTGCTGTAGCTAAAGAAATGCCTTCTAAGATTATCATCACTTGTTGAGGTGAATAATTCAATCCACAATAACGATACACTGAGCCACCTCTATAATCATAAGTTAACTATAACACAGGTTAAATTTAGGTTACTTTAATTCAACATTTAATTTGAATATAGAATATATACTAAAATAAATATGAATTCTGGCCAATTTAGGGTTTTGTATTCTTTAGATTATGGAAATTTTCAAGAAAATAATTCAATATTAATTTTCAAGAAAATAACTCAATACTAAAAAACAAATTTACCATTCTTGGATTTGTTGTAGTTTTCCATTGATTTCACTCCCTTTAGTTAGTTATTTGAACATATCCATAATCGAAAAATAATTACTTTTCAAATCCAATCCTCATCCAAAACGAAGTTAAACCAAATTACATTAACCACGTTAAATAAATAAAATCATCTAACATTTGTAGATGTTTTAGATGAACCAAACCTATTCCCAAATAGAAAAGACAACATTCATTAGAACAATTTTTAGCTCTTGAAACCTTCATCATTTCAATCGATGCTATCAAAACCTTCCTCGTTTACAATCGATAACTCTTAGGGTTTTAGCTTAAGGTTTGATGGTGTTATAAGCTTAGGGATTTGGGATTTCAACCAACTAGGAACTGGGGTTAGAGATTTGGGTTTATTTTTCATCAAATTTTGATTTAAGATTGTGGAATTTTTTATCTTAATTAAAAAAAAAGTTTTATTTTTTGTTAAGAGAAATTATGAAAAAATCTGAGTTAAAATTTTTTTTGCCATGTGGCATTATTTTTTAAATGTCAGCATCGTAAACCCTTTTAACCAATTACGTAAGCCTGATCAATGTATATGCCAGCTGGTAAAAATCCACAATGGTGATAAATTGACCATGTTTATAATAGGAATTAGATTGTTAAATCAAAATAGTAAAGAGACTAAATTTTTACAAATTAAAGTAGAGGGATTAAATTTAAAAGTTTGTATTGTATAGGGATCTCTTGCAAAATTTATCCATTAATTTTTAGTTCTTAAATTTTATGGATTATTTGGATTATTTTTCGATTATCTTAGATCAATTTTCAATTTTTCTTTTTAATTTGGATTATCTCTTCATACATAAATTATTCTATTCTCCATCGTGGGCCATCATAGGTGTGTTATATCGTATGAAGTTCATATCATCACTTATTATCCTCATATGAGAAATACATAGGAGCAGATAAGTTTATGATCTCTACATGATGAGGAATATACCATTCCATCTTTAAATACAAATGAGGCATCTTTTTCTTTTTTTTTTTTTTTTTTTATAATTGATTTAAAATTGTATGCGTGGTGATAAAACCTTGAGAGTTTTCCTTGAAGATAAGGATTGAAAAAATCGATTTGAAAATTTAAATCTTAGCATTAATTGGCCACATGGTCAATTAATTGCCTTCGGAATCTTATTTCTCAGAAAGGGACCATGTAACTTGTAACCTTATAATAAAAAGGATATTTCAAGAAATTCAAAGTTAGTCAAAATTATATATTTATTTTTTAAAAAATTATTAAATATATTAATAATAAAATTTTTAAATTCTACAAACGAGAATGATATATACTTCTTAAAATTATTAAAAATAATTAATTAAAAAAATAAAATATTTATCAATCTCATAACAGCATAATATTTGTGAAATTAAAATTATGCACTAGCCAAAAATGGCAGCCGTAATAATAACAGGGCGGTGACTCCAAGAACCTGGGCCCGGTGAAATCCACCCAGGGCTGGAACCATTTTGTTGTAGTTTATATGCACGCATGCATGTGTCATCACCTCATTGGTCGAAGGTCCGAAGGGTCCATTAAATGAAAAATTCTTCTTTTAAAATGCTGACTCTTATCTTTATGGTTGTTTGTATGGATAGAATTATACATGGCCCGAAAAGTCAATAGGGGAGAAAAATGTTCTCACAAGTAAATTAATTGATAGAACTAATGCACAGCTTGTATAAATACACCTTGATATGCAAGCAACTAAGGTAGGAGAATCAGAAAAATGCCGAGGGATCAGTTGATAGTTCTTGGTGGCATTGGTCCTGGAGGGGAAGCAGGGTTCGTGATGCATAGCTCTGCTGGCCTTCTCTTGCTTTCCATGATTATTTTCTCCCTATCAATTATCTCAATGGTCATTTTCGCTTGTGGTGATGACAACTCTGGAGAGTCTAGCAAAAGAACTGCTGCTTCTGCTGCAGCTGCTGGTACTATTGGTGGTCCAAGTGGTTGTGGAGGAGCCGGCGTTGGTGGAGGTTGCGGGGGAGTGGGTGGAGGTTGCTGATGCCGAGGATATCTGAATTCCTGTGTTTCTGTTAATAGTTTCGCCAATAATGATAATTTATAAGTCACTATGCATTTTACAACAGAATATTTTTCTGAAAAGCTGGTTTGCTCATACAGATACAAAGTAGTAAGCTACATGTTGCAATATATCCCCTACCTTGTTTTAGTATTTCAATTTTGTCATCAACAACTAAAAAAATTTACCCAACTTCGCTTGAGTTATAATTTTATTCCGGTATGAACAAGCAATATATATTTATAAAATAATATCTAAGTGAACAAATTAATAAATTCATTTAATTGGAGTTCCATTGATGTATAAGTTAAAAAGTTAAAAATTAAGTTTTAATTTTTAATGGTACAAATCAAGAACTTATAATTTTATAACATTAAAAAATGAATTGGGTACATTACAATAATCATTAAAAGTACATTCATTCACAATTAATTAAGTTCATAAAACCATAGATTTATGAATGACTAAATTAATGAATAGTCAAATTCATATAATTTGAGTTTGATTCATTATTGTTTATGCTTTTCAATAATAGATATAAATCTAGACTCAAACTATTAAATTTAAATAATACTAAACACAAAGTATATTCATTCACAATTAATTAAGTTCATAGATACTATGAATTCATAAATTATTAAGTTCATGAATAACTGGATTCATATAATTTAAAATAGAAGAATAAGAACATTAATGACTAATATCTATGAATCTAATTAATTACAAATCATATAATCTCTTAATTATAAATTATTTAACTTAGCCCAATCAATATATTACAATTAAAGACACATATCATTCAATTAAGAACCTGAGTTGACCAAATATCATGTCATTCCTCTTAAAACCCAAATTATAGTTAGGTAGAGAATGTTTTTATAAGTAAACACAAAACAATGGTTTTTAATTTTTAGAATAATTAG
This sequence comes from Durio zibethinus, assembly GCF_047325235.1. NCBI lineage: Eukaryota > Viridiplantae > Streptophyta > Magnoliopsida > Malvales > Malvaceae > Durio > Durio zibethinus. The sequence goes on from NC_143175.1 coordinate 20,048,848, forward strand.
GTTTTCTGGCCCGTGTTTAACACGATTAGTCTTTTATTTTCAAATTACTTAAATAATATATATACATAAATATATATATGTATACACATAAGTTTTCTAAATTTTAAATGTTTTTCTTTTAAAAAAATCTATATTCATATTATTTTATTAAAATAAAAATTAAAAAAGGAAACAAATTAACTAAATTAAAAAATATAATCCAAAAAATTAAAATAATAATCATATTAAAAAAATTTATTGTGAAAGAAAAAAGAAAACATGAAACCTAAAAAAGAAACAAAAGTGAAATATTAGTAAAATCTATTTAATTTTTAAATCATCAATTCATGGAATACATAAAGATTCAAATTAATATAATAATGATTTGTGATTTTTCTTTTTTCTACCATTAATTAAATTTAAGTGATTAGTATAAAATGAAAAATTTTCAAATAAGTTTTTTTTTTTTTTTCAAAAATTTATTTTTAAATTATTTAATAATGAAATATGAAAACTTAAAATGAAAAGGGATCCACTTAGACATGTTTAAAACTAAATTAGTTTCACATATTTTCATATATTTTTATATGATTTATATTTTGTTAATACAATCGTTGAAATTTATGCTCTATTTATGTGGATTATGCATACTAAATTTCAAGTAAATTTAAAATGTATAACTATTGATTTGATAATAATAAAATTTTTATAGTTAATATATACTAAAAAATTATTATTCTTGATTGAAATGATAGAAAATTGAATTAACTTAAAATTTTGAAGAGTTCTATTTACCCTCACTTTTTTTTTAAAAAAAAAGTTGTAAGTAAAATTATTTAATTATCCTTTCTCACAAGTTTTTAGATATTCATATCTGATAAATTTTATAACTTATCAAAAATAGATTTCCGAAAAGTTATATAACTTATCGAAAATGGATTGTCAAAAAATTATAAATTTTTCTGAAAATGGATTTTCGAAAAAGGAGAGAATTAAATTTTAAGAAAAATTACAAAAAATGGATTTTATTAAAAAATTTTATAATTAGTATAATGAAAAAAATTATTATTAAAAAAATCATAAATTTTAAAATTAATAAAAAAAGTTAATTTTACTATTTTGATCTTAGAAAAAGAACAAAATCTTATGAAGCCTTGATTAAACATTTCATCTCTTGATATTACAAATGATGATAAAGAAAATTTCAAGTTTTATCAATATAAAAACATGAAACTTCTTGAGCTATATAAGTAATATTATTGAATGTTATATAGTTTTGTTAAAATCTAATATGCTAGCTAAAGAAACCCATTGTGATAAGATTTATTGTGTATGAAGTTTATTATATTTTCTTTCTATTTGATGAATAAAAACTTGAAAAATATAATGAGAGTTTCAACTCAAACTCATTCTTTCCTAAATTTTAATAAACTAATTTTAGTTACAATCAACAATGGAAAAAGTTGTGTAGTTATTAATACACTATATATCGAATTATATGTATTATTTTATTTGATAAAATAAAAATTAAAGAAAAGATATTTCAAAAAATTAATTGTATTTGAATAAAAAATAGTAAATAAAATAAATTCATTATTCAAAATCACCTAATTATCACCAAATAATCATGTAGATATGTATAAATGTGAAATGAAAGAGTTCCAAATGAAAACTTTTAGAAATATTTATTAAAACGACTTTTCAATTATAATATTTATTTATTTCTATTAAGATTTTAATGTTATTATATGAAAAAATTTTGAAATTTAGTGAAACTAAAAAAAATGACGAGCAAATATTAAGGAATCATAAAATATTATTATTTCTTCATTTTTCACAAAATATTTATTTTTTAATAATTGGCTACATAAACATATAAAAACAAAATGTATTTTAATTATAACTCGTTATTTAAATGTAATCTATATATTTTATAGTCTTAAAAGAAAATAAAAAAGAAATAATATTTTTGAGTGTTATGTTATTTATTATTAATTCGAAATTAATCTTGCTCAACTTTTTTTTAATTAAAATATACAAAAGTCATTTATAAAAAATATGAATTATATACATGAGTAACACCTATTATTTAAGCTTTCATTTTTTTAATATATTTATTTTAATATTCATACAATATAAATAGTATTAATCAAAAATTGTTTACTTTAATTTTTTAAAATATAAATAGTATTTACTTTAATTTTTTAAATATAAATAGTATTAATCATAAATTATTATTATTATTATTATTATTATAATGAAACTTTTTATTTTGGCATTATAAAAGTTTGCACAATTAAATTGAAAAATCATTACATGTTTTTAAAATTAAATAATTTCTTTGTGTCAAATAAACAATTAAATAAAAAACTTTAGTAAAAACGATAGTAAGTAGATCATTTTTTTCATTTTCATATCTACATGAAATTTGACAAAATACAATTAAAAAACCATTATCTTATACGATATATATTCTAATATGATATTACTTATAACATACCCTTTATATTTATTTTAGAAATGGCTTGATAAGGCATACGCTATGATTTTTTTAATGAAAATTATTAAATAATAAGTAAGAAAATATATTAAACTAATGTCTAATTTTTATATAAAATTAAATTAACTTTTTCCTTTTTTTTTTTATAATTGATTTAAAATTGTATGCGTGGTGATAAAACCTTGAGAGTTTTCCTTGAAGATAAGGATTGAAAAAATCGATTTGAAATTTTAAATCTTAGCATTAAGTAGCCACATGGTCAATTAATTGCCTTTGGAATCTCATTTCTCAGAAAGGGACCATGCAACTTGTAACCTTATAATAAAAAGGATATTTCAAGAAATTCAAAGTTTGTCAAAATTATATATTTATTTTTTAAAAAATTATTAAATATATTAATAATAAAATTTTTAAATTCTACAAACGAGAATGATGTATACTTCTTAAAATTATTAAAAATAATTAATTAAAAAAATAAAATATTTATCAATCTCATAACAGCATAATATTTGTGAAATTAAAATTATGCACTAGCCAAAAATGGCAGCCGTAATAATAACAGGGCGAATGGTGACTCCAAGAACCTGGGCCCGGTGAAATCCACCCAGGGCTGGAACCATTTTGATGTAGTTTATATGCACGCATGCATGTGTCATCACCTCATTGGTCGAACGTCCAAAGGGTCCATTAAATGAAAAATTCTTCTTTTAAAATGCTGACTCTTATCTTTATGGTTGTTTGTATGGATAGAATTATACAAGGCCCGAAAAGTCAATAGGGGAGAAAAATGTTCTCACAAGTAAATTAATTGATAGAACTAATGCACAGCTTGTATAAATACGCCTTGATATGCAAGCAACTAAGGTAGGAGGATCAGAAAAAATGCCGAGGGATCAGTTGGTAGTTCTTGGTGACAGTGGTCCTGGAGGGGAAGCAGGGTTCGTGATGCATAGCTCTGCTGGCCTTCTCTTGCTTTCCATGATTATTTTATCCCTATCAATTATCTCAATGGTCATTTTCGCTTGTGGTGATGACAACTCTGGAGAGCCCAGCGAAAGAACTGCTGCTTCTGCTGCAGCTGCTGCTGCTGCTGGTGAAGCTGTTGGTGCTGCTGTTGCTGCTGTTGCTGATGCTGGTGGAGGAGGCGGCGGCGGTGGAGGTTGCGGGGGAGGGGGTGGAGGTGGAGGTTGCTGATGCCGAGGATATCTGAATTCCTGTGTTTCTGTTAATAGTTTCGCCAATAATGATAATTTATGTCACTATGCATTTTACAACAGAATATTTTTCTGAAAAGCTGGTTTGCTCATACAGATACAAAGTAGTAAGCTACATGTTGCAACATATCCCCTACCTTGTTTTAGTATTTCAATTTTGTCATCAACAACTAAAAAAATTTACCCAACTTCGCTTGAGTTATAATTTTATTCGGTATGAACAAGCAATATATATTTATAAAATAATATCTAAGTGAACAAATTAATAAATTCATTTAATTGGAGCTCCATTGATGTATAAGTTAAAATTAAGTTTTGATTCAAAATTATCTTCATTCATCCGCCCATGAGGAATAATCAAAGCATTTGACTCTTAACACATTACAATATAAAAAGTTAGTCAATCAAATAGTAGATTGGAAACGGGTCAGTTTGAAAATAAATGAGTTGCTTGTCGTAGAGTATTATTCTTGTTAGACTTAAACCTAACTAAAATAACAAAATAAAGGTTCTGCTTCCTTTACATCTAAGTTAAGGTTAAGCAAAAGAAGATTGGGTAAAGGATTGATTCGGAAGTTTTATTTTTCTCCTATTCATGTATGATAGGTCCATAGGTAGATTTTCATCCCCTATATGCTATTTTACATATTCCGGATTAAAATATAAATTGGGAATAGAGAATTTATATCAAATAAGGGTCTAACTCTTTAGTATCTGTTCTTATTTGATTTAATACATTGTAATCAATTATACTAGTGAATAAGATGAAAGTGTGGAAAGAGAGAGATTAGAACCCTGGAAAACAAAAATATACATAACAGTTCCAATGTTACGCCTTGAACCACTTGATTATCTCTCCTACATAATTATTATGGCCAATAACCCAAGCGAATTTAATTTTTAATTATACAAATCAAGAACTTCTAATTTTACAACATAAAAAATGAATTGGGTACATTAGAACAATCATTAATAGTGCATTCATTCACAATTAATTAAGTTTATAGAACCGTAGATTCATGAATGACTATATTCATGAATACTCAAATTCATACAATTTGAGTTTGATTCATTGTTATTTATGTTTTTCAATAATAGATATGAATCTAGATTCAGGATGTTAAATTTAAATAATACTAAACACAAAGTATATATATTCATTTACAATTAATTAAGATCACAAATAGTATGAATTCATAAATAGTTAAGTCCATGAATAATTAGGTGCATATAATTTAAAATAAAAGAATAAAAACATTAGTGAATAGTATCTATGAATCTTATTAATTACAAATCTTTTAATCTTTTAATTATAAATCATTTAACTTAGTCCAATCAATATATTACAAATAAAGACACATGTCATTCAATTAAGTATCTTAATTGACCAAATATCATCTCATTCCTCCTAAAACCCAAATTGTAGTAAGGTATAGATTTTTTTTATAAGTAAACACAAAACAATAATTTTTAATTTTTAAAATAACTAAGTTTTTTGGCTCGTGCTTTGCATAATTAGTCTTTTAATTTCAAAATACTTAAATAATATATTTATGTGCATATATATATATATAAACACACCCGCACATATAAGTTTTCTAAATTCTAAATGTTTCTCTTTGAAAAAAATCTATATTCATATTATTTTATTAAAATAAAAATTAAAAAAAAAACAAATCAACTAAATTAAAAAAAAAAGAAATAATCCAAAAAAATTAAAATAATAATCATATTGAAGAAAAATTTATTATGAAAGATAAAAGAAATTATAAAACCTAAAAAAGAAACAAAAATGAAATATTAGTGAAATCTATTTAATTTTTAAATAATCAATTCATGGAATATATAAAGATTGAAATTAATATAATAATGATTTGTTTTTTTTTTTACCATTGATTAAATTTAAGTGATTAGTATAAAATGAAAAAATTTTCAAATAAGGTTGATTTATATTTTTAAAAAAATTTATTTTAAAATTATTAAATAATGAAATATGAAAACCTAAAATGAAAAGGGATCCACTTAGACATGTTTAAAACTAAATCAGTTTCACATCTTTTCATATATTTTTGTATTATTTATATTTTGTTAATACAATTGTTGAGATTTATGCTTTATTCATGCAGATCATGTACACTAAATTTCAAGAAAATTTAAAATGTATACTATTTGTTTGATAATAATAAAATTTTAACAGTTAATATATATTGAAAAAAATATTATTTTTGATTGAAATGATAAAAAATTGAATTAACTTAAAATTTTGAGGGGTTCTATTTACACCCCTATTTTTTCTCTTTACCCTCACTTTTTTTTAAAAAATTATAAATAAAATTATTTAATTATCTTTTCTCATAAGTTTTCAGATATTCATATCTGATAAATTTTATAACTTATCAAAATTGGATTTTTGAAAAGTTTTATAACTTACTAGAAATGAATTTTTGAAAAATCATAAAACTTTTCAAAAATAGATTTCTATAAAGGGAGAGAATTAAATTTTACGAAAATTATAAAAAAATGGATTTTATTAAAAATTTTTTATTAATTAGTATAATGAAAACTTAGTATTAAAAAAATCATAAATTTTAAAATTAATAAAAAATGTTAATTTTACTATTTTGATCTTAGAGAAAAAATAAAATCTTACGATGTCTTAATTAAACATTTCATCTCTTGATATTACAAATAAAGATAAAGGAATTATCAAATTTTATCATTATAAAAGAGCTAAAACTCCTTAAAACTGTATAAGTAATACTATTGAATACTACATAATTTTATCAAAATCTAATATGCTAACTAAAAAAACACATTGTGATAAGATTTATTATGTATGAATTTTATTATATTTTCTTTCCATTTGATGAATAAAAACTTGAAAAATATAATGAGGGTTTCAACTCAATCTCGTTCTTTCCCAAATTTTAATAAACTAATTGTAGTTACAATTAACAATGGAAAAGGTTGTGTGGTTACTAATGCACCAAATATTGAAATATATGTATTATTTTATTTGATAAAATAAAAATTAAAGAAAATATGTTTTAGAAAATTTATCGTATTTGAATTAAAAATGGTAAATAAAAAAATGTGTTATTCAAAATCACCAAATTATCACCAAACAATCACGTAGATATGTATAAATGTGAAATGAAAGAGTTTCAAATGAAAACTTTTAAATTTCAATTATAATATTTATTTATTTCCATTAATATTTTAATGTTATTATATGAAAAAAAAATTAAAAGTTTAGTGAAACTCAATAAAAATGATGAGCAAATATTAAGGAATCGTAAAATATTATTATTTCTTCAATTTTCACAAAATATTTATTTTTTTAATAATAGGCTATATAAACATATAAAAACAAAATATATTTTAATTATAACTTGTTATTTAAATGTAATATATATATATATATATATATATCTTATATAGTCTTTAAAGAAAATAAAAAAGAAATAATATTTTTGAGTGATATGTTATTTACTACTAATTCGAAATTACTCATACTCAACTTTTTTTTCATAATTAAAATATACAAAAGTCAACTACAAAAAATATTAGTTATTTACACGAGTAATACCTATTATTTAAGATTTCACTTTTTAATATCTTTATTTGAATATTCATACAATATAAATAGTATTAATCATAAATTATTTACTTTAATTTTTTAAAATATAAGTAGTATTTAGTTTAATTTTTTTAAATATAAACAGTATTAATCATAAATTACTATGATAATGAAACTTTTCTTTTGGCACTATAAAAGTTTCCACAATTAAATTGAAAGATCATTACATTTTCTTAAAATTAAATCATTTTTTGTGTTAAATAAATGATTAAATTAAAAACGTTACTAAAAATGATAATAAGTGGATCATTTTTTTCATTTTTATATGTACATAAAATTTGACAAAATACAATTAAAAAACCATTATCTTATACGATATACATTCTAATATAATGTTATTTATAACATATCCTTTATAATTTACTTTAGAAATGGCTTAATAACATTACATAAAAATAGAGATTTAGTGGCTATTTTTTAGTGATATTTTTAAATAAACACCACAAAGTTTCGTGTTTTTATAAGGTTAGTAGCATTTTTTTATAAAACATCACTAAATTCTTATATAGCAACATTTGTATTTTAAAACGTCACTAAAAATATATTTTTGTGGTATTTGTTGATTTAAACATTATTATATACTTTGACTTTTAATTGAATGTGATTATTTAAGGTATTTTTGGTAAAAAATATATTGAATAATCCAAAAAATATATTGAATAAACAAAAAAAAAATTAAAGAGGATTATTAAAGGCGTTTTTTAGCCAAAAACGCCTTAAATAATCTCATGCAAAAAATCAAAATCAAATGTTTGGATGGTTGCTCAATTCAGGATCAAACGTTTTAATTTGTACAAATAAGGATCAAATGTTATCGATTTGTAATAATATAGGATTTATTTTAACAGTAAAAAGAATGTGCATCTTATGTGCCGTTATAACACATAAAAAAAATAAAACAATTAATTAGGCAAACTCATGATGATTTGGATTTTTTTGACGAAAAATTCCTTGAGTAATAACGTCGTAAAAATTTATGAAGAGATTATTGAAAGTATTTTTTATCAAAAATGTCTCCAACAAACAATTGAAATTTTTTTTCGAGATTATTCAAGTTGTTCTTAGCAAAAAATGTCTTGAGTAATCACGTCATAAAAATTTATAAAGAGATTACTAAAGGTATTTTTGATGAAAAACACCTTCAATAATCCCATTAAAAATAATACCTTAAGTAATTACATCATAAAAATTTATGAAGGGATTATTAAAGGTATTTTTTTATCAAAAACGCCTTCAATAACCCTATTAAAAAATTTTTTAGGATTATTCAAGGCGTTTTTGGTCAAAAACACCTTGAGTAATCATTTCATAAAAATTTGTGAAGAGATTATTTAAGGCATTTTTGGCTAGAAATGCTTTCAATAACCCTATTAAATTTTTTTTTTTACAATTATTCAAGACATTTTTGAAAAAAAAATGCCTTGAGTAATTATGTCATAAAAATTTATGAGAGGATTATTGAAGTCGTTTTTAGCCAAAAACGCCTTCAATAACCCCATTAAAAATTTTTTTCAATATTATTCAAGACATTTTTGGTAAAAAATAGCTTGAATAATCACTCTATAAAAATTTATGAGGAGTTATTAAAGACTTTTTGGTCAAAAACACATTTAATAACCTAATTAAAATTTTCTTTTGGGATTATTTAAGGTATTTTTGGTCAAAAATGCCTTCAATAATTCTCTTATAAAATTTTATAACGTGATTACTCAATGTGTTTTAGTCAAAAATACTTTGAATAATCTCAAAAAAAAATTTAAATGGGATTATTGAAGGCATTTTTGGCCAAAAATACATTTAATAATCCCTTTATAAATTTTTACAATGTGATTACTCAAGATATTTTTGGTCAAAAATGCCTTGAATAATCCAAAAAAAAAATTTTAATTGGGTTAGTGAAGGCATTTTTGACCAAAAATACTTTCAATAATCCCTTCATAAATTTTTATGATGTGATTACTCAAGGCTTTTTTCACCAAAAACACCTTGAATAATCCTAAAAAAAATTTTAATAGGGTTATTGAAGGTATTTTTAGTCAAAAACACCTTCAATAATCCCTTTATAAATTTTTTTGATATGATTACTTAAGGCATTTTTGCCAAAAACCTTTTGAGTAATTCTTAAAAAAAAAAAAGTTTGAGTAGCGTTATTGAAAGTGTTTATGGCCAAAAATTTCTTCAATAATTCTCTCATAAATTTCTACGACATAATTACTTAAAGCATGTTTAACAAAAAAAATACCTTAAATAATCCCTAAAAAAATTTTTAATGGGGTTATTAAAGGTATTTTTGATAAAAAAATCATATTTTTAATGGAATTATTGAAAGCGTTTCTGGCCAAAAACCAAATGCCTCCTAAACCATATTTTCATAGCTAATAACATAAAGCAACAAAACTCATAAGGTGAAATGCTTATTGATATAAAAAGAGTTTTAACAAACATTTATAAACCCTTCATAATAACGTAACCCACTATCAAGCATATAAGTTAAATTTTGAGAATTTTTTTGGAATTGAAAAATATTATACAAAATAGAAGTATAAAAAAGAATGAGATAAACTAAATTATTTTTCAGTTGGCATCTCTACCATATCCACCACCAATAATTTTATTGCTTTCTTTTAATTTCAATCTCAAAAAACTAAATTCTCTTCTCAATTGCATATTTTTTTGTGATAACATCAGCTTCACCGACATTTTTCTTCCACTTTAAAACTTTATATTTCAAACTTTGAACATGACTACATAAAAAATTCTCTTTTTTCAGCTCCAAAATAATCTTTTTTGCTCTTTCAAAAATTTTAAGATCATGTCATAAATAAAATCCACATACAGTGCCCTACAATCACACCAAAGAAATATCAGTAAATAAATTTCAACAAAAACACCCAAAAAAACTAGTAAATTTATAGGTCTACAATCACACCAAGAAAATATCATAAAACAAATACCAACAAAAATATCAAAGAAGTACCAGCAAAAATACCAATAAAATACTAGTAAATTTATCAAATAATGTGTGCATCCATAAAATCTTCTACCATGATTGATATTTGTCCATGAAGTCCATCTAGCTACCTTCATATTGTAGTAATAAAAAATGGGTTCTCTTTCAAAGTCTCATTGTATAAGGTAACTAGCTAATATTAATTTATATGTGTTTATGTTATAAGACCCTCATCTAGAAACTCCACAATTTTAGTATTTTGAAAAATAAATTTAGAAAAAATCAGAGCATGAGAAAAACTAAAAATTTATACCAACCTTGAATTTATACTGCTAGATGAACTGATATTTGAAGAAGACATTGTATTTAAATGTTATTTCAACAAAAAATTTTCTCAATTTATGATGAAAACGAGAAGAAAAGAGGAGAAAACCCTAAGCTAAAGCTGTTTCACAGATAGAAATGATAAAAAAGAAAAGCCAAGAAAATAGAATAAACTTAAAAAACAACCATAATAAGCTAAAGCTATCGTTACACATGGATAAATTAATTTTGTGTCATATTTTGTTTGTCATGACTTTTACACATGGGTAATTTAATGGCGCGTAAGATGAACATTCCTTTTACCATTGAAATAAATCATACATTATTACAAATCGATAACATTTGACATTTACCTGTATGAATTAAAACATTTGATCCTGAATTAAGCAACCACCTAAACATTTGAACCTGATTTAAGCATTTAGCCTTCAATTTTTAATTGAAAAGAATTATTTAATGTGTTTTGCATTTTTGGCTAAAAACACCTTAAATAATCCTATTCAATTTTTTGTAAGGGATTATTTAAGACATTAAATGCCTTGAATAATCCCTAAAAAAATTAAAAGAGATTATTGAAGGTATTTTATTGACAGTATTTTTGACCATAAATGCCTTGAATAATCTAAAAAAAAAAAAGAGATTATTGAAGGCATTTTTAGCCAAAAATGCCTTCAATAATCACACTTTTCTGCTACTAAATTTCTCTTAAATTTCAAACTTGTGAAATGCCCTTTCTGTTTTTCTTTCCCCTACTCATTTCTTTCATTTTTGCTTATTTTGGGTCGTTTTCTTCTCGTTTTCTACTTAGGTTTTAGTTATTTTGTCGTCAATTTTCATTTTTTTTGCTTTCATTTTTACAAATTTCAAATTAACTTTCTTGCATTTTGGGTCAAATTCTTAAACTTTCTATCGATTTGTTAGGTCAAATCCTAAAATTTTCTGTTTGATTTATTATGTTTCTGCCACCGTTCAAACTTTATTTGTAAGCTCCATTTCAATATTGACAATTTTTTGTGTTTGGCCTTTCTTTTTCTTTTTTTATCAATTTATTTCATTATTACAGTTTTGAGTTTGGTTTTATTTGGTTTGTGAGAAAAATTCAAAATAAAACAAAAAGTAAAAGAAATAGGGTTTTTCTCTGAAAAACTTAAAATTGAATGTTGAATTTAGTTACAAACACGAATGAAATTTTAGGTTTAATTTTTTTTCTATAGAATATTTTTAACATTACTAAAAAATTTTTACTTGTTAATATGAATTTATTGATTCATTCAAGATATGCTTAGAAAACCATTCTGAAATAGTCTATTGTGTTTTTTTTTTCATCTCATCTTGGCATTTGTTTTGTTTGTTTTTTCAGATTATGGTGTTTGATGAAACGACTTAATCTTACTTGAGATGATTCGTTGTGCATGAAAACCATCAACAACAAAAAATAGAGAACCAAAATAAGACATCTATAGTCATTTGTGATACTGCAAAGTAAAGTATTCGCCATATACTTAATCTTCTTCTGTTACATTGTAGGTTTCTATATGTGTGAATATTCAATTAAAATTTGTATAAATTTTTTGTTGATGTTATCTCTGTTCCTTTTTTGCATTGTTTAAAAAACATGATATCAATGCATGACACATAATAGGTTTTTTATTTTTTTGCATTATAATAGGTTATCTCTGATATCATCTTGTTATTATTTTTTATTTAATACCTAATATAATTAAGTACATTATAGTTCATTTTCATCTAATTTAATTATACAATTTTAGTCTGATAATGTAAAAAGTACTAAATGAATAAGAGTTAGATGCAAAAGTCAAGATTAAGTTAATAGGTCATTGAGCAAGCTAGTGACCAAGGTGGAAAAAATCATTCATCAAATTGTAGTGTTCCAAATCTATGTAGTCATCAATTCCATACATTTTAAATTTTTGGTTAATGCATTAAAACAATTTGAATATTATTGCATGTATTAAACTTTATGTTCCATCCATATTAGAACAAATTATGTATTTATAATATTCAATTTATGAATTTAAATTCGTTTTTATTTCTTTTAATATTTTTTATTGAATGATAATAATCAATATTAAAAGAAAATTAAAAAAATAAATTTTTTAATTAGCAGTATTTATGCTTAAAAACGTTGCTAAATGCCAAAATGTACTAGTGCTTTCTACTACAAACATTTCTAAATTCAGTGACATTTTCTATTATAAATGCCACTAAATTTAGCAACATTTTATGATAAAAACATCATTAAGTTAGCGACATTTTCCTATTTTCCCTGATGCAAGTAGAGGCAGCACCCTAAGCAGCGTTTTTTGGAAATGACGCCGCTAATCTTTTTGTGACGTTTATAAGCGTCGTTAAACGTAAAAATAAAAAAAAGTCATTAAAAACCTAATCCCCTATAGTATAAGGTATACATTACCCTTTTTAATGAAAATTATTAAATAATAAGTAAGAAAATATATAAAAATTAATATCTAAGTTTTATATAAAATTAAATTGACTTGTAAATAAAGTGGTTGGAAACCAAATCATATGCACCTTTGACATAAAACATTACTCAAACTATCAATAACAAATTAATATATCCAACAAACAAATAAGTTCAAAAAAGCAAAAAATAATAATTACAATTTAATAATAATAATAATAATAATAATACAATTGCCAAAATAAAAATGAATTTTATATTTTATTATTACTACAAATAAATAAAATTTATTGTCAAGAAGTGTGCAAACTAAAAATTTCAATTTTGATAGATTTTGTTTTCTTTTCATGAATTGATTAAAACTATAAAAAATCTATCAATTAACAAAAAAAAGTAATAAAAAATAAATTCACAACTATATTATAAAAAAAAAGACGAATAACGTAATAATGTAATATCAAATAATAGTTTCAACATGAAACTTGTAAAATATGAGTCAAATTGTACTTTTTCTTTCTAATTAAATTAATGTATAAATTTACTTACCTCACGTAATTCATACAAAAATTTATTGAATATAAAATTTTAAAAACTAATACAAAATAGTACCACATGGATTTTAGAAGAAACCAATAAATAATATAAAATCTTTAACATTTTTCACCAATTTATCCATATAAAGGAATATGTAATTAATAGTTTTTTAAGGAAAAATAATAATAAATAAGTGATTACATGAAAATTACACATTTAACTTTGAGATTAAAAATGATTAAAAAAATAAAAATAAATAAGACTAAAAAGTTCAAGAGATTAAAAATAAATTTTATACAAAACAAAAAACACATTTATTTTTTTTTCAAATTTTTATCCATTGAAATGAATAGGCCATTATCAATTTCATTAGAAAGATATCTTTATACAAAACTTATAACATAATTATTTAAATTAAACCCCAAAAATCACTTTAAAAATCTTTAAAATCAAAATAGAAATAATAAAACTTGAACCTTATAAGGAACCAAAAAATAAATTAAAATATTTAATTTTTCTTACCTTTCATCCTTAGAAAGGGAATACCCTAAAATCACTTTAAAACAAAAAATTAAAGCGAGAATTTTATTAATAAAAACTAAAATATAAACTGAGAATTTTTAAACTTTCTCACCTATAGGGTTTTTATAAAGAATCCATTTTGAAGATTTCTTTAAAACTTTTTTCATAAAAAGGACTAAATGGTTGGTAGCTAATTTTTGTAAAAGATAAAAACAATAAAAAAAATAAATTAAAATAATAAAAACCTTCAAATTGAAGATTGAAAATTTTTTTTAAAAATTAAAATCAATAATTAAAAATATTGATTTTAGAAGAACAAAAAAAATTGTATTTTTAACTTTTAGATTAAAAAATCTTAAAAGAATAAATACTTAGTTTACAAATAGATTTCTCATAAAAAAATTAAAATAAAATTAACAAAAAAACTATTGTAGACATCTTATTTAGTCCAGACCCAAACACATTGGGCCTGGTCCAATAAGATTTTGGTCTAAGCCCATTAGACCCGATTTAGGATCCAATTAGCTGGTTCGAATGGGCTTTTATTTTTATTTTTATTATTTAATATATATTTTTTTTATTTTTTTATTAATATTTTTATTATTTATCTACTTTTTTATTATTTATCTATTTCTTTTATTTATCTAATTATTTTTTTGTGTTATCTATTAATATATTTATCTTTTTATTTTGATTAATTTTTGGTTAAGATTAGGATAAAAAAATTGAAATGAATTTGGCTGTGATTTGAGAATTGACAGAGTTGAGATTGGATTTAAAGATTGAATCCAAATCTCAGAAAGAGTTGGGATTAATCAAAAACTCTTCTGATCAATTCTTATAAATAAGCGCTGGAAGAACAGAAGTAAACACACAGAAAAAAGATAGACACAGAGAAGAAACAAAAGTTAAAAAAAGGAGTTTGGTGTGGTAGAATCCCGAGCCAAGTCTCCAAGCTATTTTTCTTCCTCGAGCAGAGCTGAGCCGAGCCGAACCACTAAGCCGAGCTATTCCCAGGTTTTATTTTTATTTTTTTTATATTTATTTATTTATTTATTTATTATTATTATTAGATTAGATTTGTTTAATATTCTTTTATTTTTATCTTTATTTTATTTTTATTTTTATTTTACTTTTCTTTATTTTTATTTTCACTTTTATTTTATTTTCTTTAAATAAAATCCAAAAAAAATTATTTTTGGGGAAAAGTTGAAAGTATCAATTTTTCTTGAAAATAAGATTTCCAAAAAATATTTTTAGGAAAAATGAAATTAAAGTTTTCAAAAAAATATTTTTGGAAAAAAGTTGAAAGTATCAATTTTTCTTAAAAATAAATTTTCAAAAAAGGTTTTTTTGAGAAAAAGTTGAAAGTATCAATTTTCCTCGAAATTAAAGTTTCCAGAAAAATATTTTTGGGAAAAAGTTGAAAGTATCAATTTTTCTCGAAATTAAAATTTCTAAAAAATATTTTGGGGAAAAGTTGAAAGTATCAATTTTTCTTACACAAAAACAATCATTTTTTCTTCTTCTTCTTTTTTATTTTCTTTTTAAATAATCCGACGATAGAGCCTCTACAAGTGAAACGATAGTTTTCTTACATACTCTTGAGGTGAAGAGAGTTTTTCAATTTTCTGCTAAAAGTATTAGAGTCAATTAAGAATAATTTCCAATAACTAATTATTTGGTAAAATTTTAAGGCTTATTGGATAACATAAAATTAAGCTGGTACCGTCTTTTGATGGGCGTTGTGAGGGTGCTATAACCTTCCTCACACGTAACTAAACTCTCGAACCCTATTCTGGTAAGTAGACCTGAACCTATTCTTTTAGGGACCCTTGAACTTAGGTGTTCCCTGAAATGATAGATTCCTTAGGTGACCAATCGTACCTAGATAAAAAAGATTGGTGACGACTCCTTTAGACATTATAACAACTATGAATTCAAAAATCATAATAGTTTTAAATAAATCAAATCATAGCTACAATGAAAAAATTATGAAAACCAATACTTTGTTAAAATGTCATAAAAATGATAACTATTAGCGATAAAAAAAAATAATTATAACAACTTGAAATTTATTTCGTAATTTTTTTAATTAACCTCAAAAACTCTTAGTGTTCAAAGAAGTATAATAATTTAAGATTTGATTCCCAAAATTAATTGCTTTTCTTCCAATTCAGAAAGAAACTTGTCCATAAATTAACTCTTATTGATTATTTGCTAAAGAAAAAAAATGATATTTAATTCAAATAATAATTAAAAAATTAAAAAATTTTAAACAAATCATCATTCTTATAATATTACCAATATACATAATATCAAAATAAAAAATAATATTTTAAATATGAGTAACATCAAATAATTTATGAACTTGTCACTAACAATTTAACAATGAGACAAATCCATGTAAAGAGCAACACCAATAATATCTAATAAAAATTTTATTTAAAAAAAAAAAGTACAAAAACTCAAAATCTACAAATATTTAGTTGAACGCTCATCAAAACAATTATAAGCTATGATGTAAAAAACATATCATCACATATTTACTTTGTCATCAAGTATCTTTCACATGATGGCAAAATAAATCATACTATCATTCACAACATTTATCCTATAATCAATTTTTATTTGCAGCAACACCATTTATGAATCTAATTCTTCAATCAATATGCATAATGATTCCAAAAAACAAAATGAATATAAAACCTCTAAAAGTACAAAAATGATAAAATAAATTAAAGAAATAAAAATAAAAATAATATTACAAAAATTTATTTACGCACCTTTCATCAATTAACATATCTTTGTGTTCACTCCTTATCCAATCATATAATTATAAATATCCTACAATCAACAAACATAAATTTTTATCTTCCGATTATCTATTTCAAAAGTAATCTATCAATTCCAATTAGCTAAAAGTCAAATTTGAAATGAACAATAATTACTAAATTTACTATAACATCTTTATACCATAATTACAAAAAAACACCTTTTTTTTATAATTTGTCAAAATTATTATTATTATTATTATTATTATTATTATTACATCCTATCATAATTTTAGAAATGTCCCTCTTACTATAATTGATCAAAATTACTATCATGCTCTTTTATTATAATTATTAAAGTACCATTCCTACCATAATTGGTCAAAATTATTATAATACCTATCATACCATACTCACAAAATGCCAATTCATAATAATTAATCATATTTACTATAATATCCTTTTATACCATAATCACATAAATGCCTTTATAAGTGTTTCATAAGAAATTAACATATGGCATTTTATTTCAAAATTACTATAATACTTTCTTATCATAATTATAAAAATACCCCATCTATCATAATTGATTAAAATTATTATAATATCCCTCATGCTATACGTACGAAAATATCTTTCCACTATAATTGACCAAAATT
Organism: Durio zibethinus; assembly: GCF_047325235.1. Lineage (NCBI taxonomy): Eukaryota > Viridiplantae > Streptophyta > Magnoliopsida > Malvales > Malvaceae > Durio > Durio zibethinus. The sequence goes on from NC_143175.1 coordinate 20,066,387, forward strand.
ATCATGATGTCTTTTATATCATAATTACATAAATACTCGTATGAGTGTTTCATAGAAAGTTGACATGCAATATTTTATTTTAAAATTACTATAATACTCATATTAAATTACATATTAAATTTTAACATAAAATAAAATTAATCACATATTAAATTATAAAAATACTCTCGACATTAATTTATAAAATTAGGCATGTGGCATTTTATTAAAAACAATCAAAATTAAATGATCAATTAAGTTAAATAATTATAATTTTTATTTAAATAAAAAATTCAATAAGTTATATTTTAAAATGAAAAAAATTAATTCCCAACGTAAATAATAAAATATAAAAACCTGAAATGAAGAGAAATTTAACATATACAAAACTAATTATATAGTTTTACACCTTCTCATATCTTTTTAAGGAACCATGGACAACGAGTTCAAGAACAAGAAAAGCTCCAAGATCAGCTGCGTTTTCCATAAAGAAAGCCCTTTGATGAAGACGACGGTGATGATGACTCTCACGATCATGATCATGATCGTCCATCCGACGGTCATGATTCCTCCAAGGATAGCTGCAGACCCAGCACCAGCACTTGATTTTGCTTTGAATATGTGTTTTCATGACCTTTGTTATGGATGTAATGAACAAATTTCATGAAATTCTATAGGGTTTATTTGTTTTAGATAACTTGTTTTGAATCTGAATATTAATATAGATAATTGGTATGATGAATTAACATGTGATAGCTAATGATGAACTTGACCTAAGTTACAGCTGAACAAAGATTAACGTTTTGCCTAATATTCGGGGATGAGTAGAAATTTATCATTTTATTTGTTTTCTGCTAGATGGTGACCTATCTTTTTACATTTTATTTCTGCTTACTGCTAAGTTAAGTTTGTCCAACAACTCCGTCGGGAGACTAAGGTTATGCTTTGATACATGTAAATAAAAAAAATAAAAGGAAAAGGAAAGAAAAGTCTTTTAAAGGAAAGGAAATGACACATTTAGCCTTTGTTTGGATACTTAAAATTAATTAAAAAAAAATTTTAACAACCATTGTTTGGATAAATAGTTAAAAAAAAAACTCATTATAATATTTTTTTAATTACAAATTTTTTATATAAACTAACATATAATATACAAATATATTTTTATACTACCTAACTTGTATAAACAAATTTTTCTAAATAAAATTGAGCATGTTTAATATGATAAAATATATTAACTAATTATTGATTTACTCTTAATTTTGTGTATAATTCAATCTTTTAATTTATTCTAACAATAGGCTTGTTTTGTTTTTAAGATTTGAAAAATTATAAAATATTTATAATTGTGATATTATATAAAATACTCATAAAAAATTTATTTTTATAGAAAATATTAGTTATATAATTAAATTTAATGTCATAATAAAAATATAGATATAATAATTTTTTTATAAAAATAAAATTTTTTCAACTTTCCTTTCTAACCTTTTACCTAAATTAGCATATTAAAAAAGTGAAGATTATAAAAAAAAAATCAAAGGATATTGAGTTTCTATATCTTTTCTTTTTTTTAAGTTAAAAGTTTATTCAAACAAAGAATTTTTCTGTTTCCATTACTTTTCTTTATTTTCCCTTCCCTCGCCTCCTCTCGACCCAAATATAGAGTAAAGGTATGCTTCATAACTCTGTTTTGTACTATGCATGTTGAATAATCTGTTTTGTTAGGATACATAGCAACACTATGTAATTTGCCTGACATTGTTTTCCACTGCTTACTTTTAGGTTCTGTTTGGTAGGAAGGTAAAAATTTTAATCTAATGAGAGCTACAAATACATGTTGTTATGTAGCTCAACCGATAGATTAAAACTTTTTTCTTCCCTTTTTTTCTTCTTTCTTACCAAATGGAGTGTTAGACAAATGTGTACAGAACGGAAATAGTGAGATGGAGGTCTCTATCCCAGTTAGCCGTCGATAGGATAGTGGGGGAACCAAATTAAGAACATGTAACTAACCATCCTGAAATATTGATTTCATTATAATTTATAAGTACATTAAGCCAAGAAACAAGACTTTGGTGTCCGGTGTCTGTCCGTATTTCAACAATTCAGATTCAAAATGCCTCAATTTTGGATGTTGGCTTGCTTGACAATGCAGTTTTCTTGGTGTGAGTGTCTGTTCATCTATTTCTTTTTATTGCTTTCGGGTTTTCCCTTGACAGACTCTACTTTGCCTCTAGCATTTGTTTTCTGCTGTTGCTGACTTGCTGTTGCCTACTGTCGCAGTTTACTGATCTATTGAGGGCCAGTGCCGTTAGTTCCAAAGAGTTAAAGAGGGTGGGTGAGAAGTTAGTGGAAGGGAGGGAGGTAGTAGATATGGAGATCAGAAAGAGGAACAGGGGACGTGGTTTGAGGAAGGGGTAAGCTGTGAGGAGGGGTTAGAAAGAGACGACTAGAGATTAGTATAAAAAAAAAAGGAAGAGGATAACAAAATGGAGTAGGGTGAGAGGAGGTGCGTAGGTGTTAAAATGTGGAGTGCGGGCTGGTAAACTATGAGGTTGCGGGAGAGGATGGATCAGAAGATTGAGAGGATGGGAGTAGGCGGTAATGAAATGGTCTCGGTGGCATATGAAGTGGAGGGCAGATTTCATTGAGGGGTTTGCTTGGTTGCGGTTTTGTGACAAGGGCTTGGTGGTGGGTGTTGGCGGCCGGCAGAATAATGTTTGGTAATTTTGGAAGGGTGAGTGCGAACTTTGAGAGGAATGAGACTGGGGGCTTGGAAATGTGCCAATCATCAAAGACGACATTATCAGTGCAGTGAAAATGATCAAAGATATACTAGTATATTGAGTTTTGTAGTCTGAGTTTAGTTTGAGTGAGTTAGTTTGCACTTGAAGTAGACAAGTTTCAGTTCAATGTCTTTTGGCATTATTTCTGACTCAGAAATGCACTGTTTTTCGAATTTTAGTTTCTTTTTTTCTTTTTGATATTTTGTGCTGATTATTTAAGATGTTTTCTCTCATGCAGATAAAAGTTTCAGTAAATTCTTGTATTTTTAGTGACTTCTTATAAATTAAAGTTCAATGATTAGAATAAGAATTTTGTGAAAACTTGGGTACTATTCTTTGTATATAAAATGACTTAATTTATGTTTCCCATAACACTCAAGCTTTTGTTGTCAAGGATTTCACGGGAAATTTTGCTACCATTCTCATGCAACTTACAAGACGAAATTTTTCATAAAAAGTTCTGTTTATTATTATTATTTTTTTTTACCCTTGCTCTCTGATAATGCTTAAATAATTGAATTTTGTGAATGTTATTCTTTTTATTGAATAAATAAATGAAATAATTTTATATGTATATAAACTAATTCTGTTATAATTGTTATTTTGATTTAATCATTTATCAAATCTGTTATGATTTAACTTTTTTTCCATTTAGTTTCTTTACAAAATATCACAATTATTCATAAAAGAATAATAATAGTTAAAAAAGGAAACAATTTTTTTTGCTTGGGCTTTTGGTTGGTCAGGCCTTACGATAAAAAGGCCCTTTCCTAGCTTGAGAGTTTGGAGACTAGCTGCCTAACTAACAGTTCACGGCAGTGGCAAATCCGCAATTAATGAAAATTTTTGGAGTAAAAATGGAAACTAAATTATAAGAGAAATTCTTCGATACCAAGTAAACTAGGATAACCTAGATAGACTCGGGAAGATTCGGATGACACGTGCTAGCTGTGTCCTGATAACAGAGCATTACCAAGCAACTAAAAATCTGCCACGTCATCTAAAAAGGCTAAAAAAATAAAAAAATCTCAGAATAGAAATATTTAAATATCCTCCCGAGAGTCCCAGACTCCCAGACATCTTCCGCTCCTCTCTCCCGCATTACTTTCTGCTTCGCCCCCTGTTTCCTGAAACCAAACTAACAAAAACAGAGTTCTCCTCTGATAAAACAAACCAAACCAAACGCAACAAAAATTCACTGTGTCCTTCTCTTTGGGGAAAACAAACAAAACCCTGTTTCCAAGATTAATACCTAAAGCCCAAGAAGGAAGGTTCTTGTCTTCTTGGTACTTCTGGTTCTGTTTTTTTGACAGGTTCGTTTTCTTTCTCTTTCTTTTTACTATCTTTTTCTGATTTTAGTTTTAGTATTATTTGAGTTTTGGTCTTATTTTTTTTGGGTTTAATTTTAAGTTTCCGATTGTAAATTTCTTTCTTATTTGTTTTCTAAGACAATGAAAAAAAAAAATTAGGTCTTGGTTTTTTTCTCTGTTTCTTTTCACTACTTGAAGTTTATTTCGATATTGACAATTTTTTCTCTTTAATTCAACTGCAGATTATTGAGGTTTAAAACTGTCTAAATTACACTGTTTGTAACGGCTAACTGTTATTTCAAGGGTATTTCAAATACCCATTTTTCCTGAGCCTTTATTTACTGAGACACGGTTGCTTCAAAATTCTGCACATTTGGATCAATTAGAGTATGACTTTTGCTGGTGATCAAAATCCAAAGGTGGATACTCCTCTTTCTATGGATTCTTCTAGAAAGAGGAAGAGACGCTGTGGTTTATCAGTTGCTGACACTCTCAAGCTCTGGAGTGAAAAAACCGAGGCCAAACACGCCAGAAAAGCCCCTGCTAAAGGCTCGAAAAAGGGGTGTATGAAAGGTAAAGGAGGGCCTCAGAATCAGAATTTTGTCTACAGAGGTGTTAGGCAGAGGACTTGGGGTAAATGGGTGGCTGAAATTCGAACTCCTAATCGAGGGAAGCGACTTTGGCTTGGTACTTTTTCTACTGCTTTCGAAGCTGCTTTAGCTTATGATGAAGCTGCCAAGACGATGTATGGTGAAAACGCTATCTTGAATATGCCTCATATTTCGGATTCTGACTCAATGGCAACTACGTCATTTTCACAAGCGTTTTCGGAGGCTACTACTACTTGGGCTGGTTCTGACTCCATGACTGCATCAAGCAACTCTGAAATTTGTGGCAAATATGTGGGTGGTGAAGATCAAACTAGGATGAATACCCACTTTCTGCCCGGTGATTCTGAAGCTCCATCGACGAGTGGTGCAATGAATTGGACAGCGGATGAAATTCAAGGTGTGAGTGACTTCAAAGCTGAGGCGAATAAGAAGGCAAAACCAGAAGATGAATCCATGAAGGAGACAGATTATAGCTGGCTTAACGGATTGGAGTTCATTGACGGTATTCCAATGGATTGTGGAGGGAATAGTGTCTGGGATGGTGTATATTTTTGTACTGAGGATGAGTGTTTTAATATAGATGAGCTTATTGGTTGACTTGTATTTTAGACCTCTACATTTTGTGTTCAAATCTTTTTTACTGTTAGTGAACTAACTTATACAAATCTTTTTCACTGACCCTTGAGTTTGAGTAATAAAGATTTCGCCATCATTCACTTATGTGTTATGATCGGCAAACAAATTGAGCTACCGACAATTGGATGACTGTCATGAAGAACGAATCCTGATTGCTGTTGATAGTACATAAAAATTGAGCCATCTGCTACTTGTATAAAGCCCTATTAACGACGCAAAGATAAACCCACATAATTTTTCATAGGAGAAAATTTGAAATTCCTCCATGTCAAGTTTAGTAAGGCAAATAGATTTTTTTTAATATACTCTAAAGAAATTGTTTTGTGAAGTCTAGAAATTTTATTATCAGTAAATTTGATAATTTATCATTTAATTATATTAAAATATTTAAAAGTGAAATACTAATTAAATGAAAATAAAGAAGATCAAAACTTTCTGATCTTGTAATAATTAAAAAATAATAATTGCCCCCAATCTAATTCCATCTCTGATGGTATGGTGGGTTCAAACTTCAAAGCTCTATACAACCTATGAGCACAAAATGCTTCTTAGTAATACAAAACACAGTTCTACTTGATAGACAGCAAAAGAACACCAAAAAGTAAAGATTTTATGATCTCACTCGGGCAAGTCATGCCCTTATCTCTTCTAACTCTTCTTCATCATCTCCACCCTCTGCTATTGCTTCTTCCTGTACTAGTTAAAAGAAATTAAGTTCCAGCTTTTTGCAATAACAAGTCCCAAAAAAAAGAAAAAAAAAGGCATGGGGATAAAGTTTTGCATACTTCATTGGAAGTGCTTTCTCTTTGGGCAGGTATCCTCACTCTTTCCTTCTGAACAGCTTCAGGAAGCTGCGCAGCAGTTTCACCAGCTATTTCTGAAAGAACCTTATCAACTTCTTCTTCAGTCTCTTCTTCTATATCTTCCAAATCCAATGCTGTGTCAAGAGCATCATTTATGTTTCTTCAATAACCCCAGCCTACACCATTTATGAGAGAGGTGTAAGGTTTTATATGGAAAAAGGAAAACAGAGGCAGTATCTTGAAACAAGAAAAAACTCTGAAAGAAAAGAGGGTAATGGACTTTCCAAATATGTGACATGCAGATGCTTCTCACATGCCACTTCCGTCCCTTATACAAAGGGGATGTTCATCAGTTCAAATATGTTACAATTTTGTTTCTTCACCCCTCTTGGCTGAGCATCAAAACAAGGAATAGCCCTCCTTCCCAGTTCATAAACAGGTAAACTCCCAACGCACCTCCTCCCCCTCCAATTTTATCTCCATATTTTTTCTCTGAAGAGAGTTTTTGTGTTACTATCAACATCTTCAAAGAAATGAAAGAAAAATCAAACTCCAAAATGTTGTAAACAAACCTTTGGACAAAAGTTTATTGGTTGAAAACTTGTGATTTCAATTGGACATATTCAGAAATTAATTTCCTGACCAAGTTTACTTCTGTGTAACTTTCAGCTAAAAGCACTAACAGAAAACTAATCTTGGGGCAACATAGCAACTCCAAACAACAATAGTCGAATGCCAAGTGTTCTCAATGTGTTAGTGTTATTTCCAATGTGTTGAGAAAACAGGCATTCAACAGGAATACAGCTGTCAAGGATGATAAATATTATGAAACAAAAACTGGCACATAAATGCAACAAAAATACAAACTTTAAAATTACCTTGGTCATTTCTTTGCTAAATTCTTGCATAATGGCAGCCATTTCTGGAGCTTTCATGAGGTTGTTTACAAGTTTCATGACTTCAGCGCTCTTGGACAAATGACCAACAGTTCGTGCAATTGCTTCAATTCCATTCCAGCATAAGAAAAATTAGAAAGAAAGGTTGGAAAGGAACAGAAGAGATATATATCAAGCAGTTCTTCCCAAAGAATAAAAAAACAAAGGAAAGTAAAAGGCAAAAAAGGAAATTGTTTCCCAATAATACACATTATCTTGAACAAGGCTTTCCCAAATGAAATCTTATCCATCAAGCCAAGTGAAGATTCAAGGGAGATGGAAATAATTTTGATAACCAAAACTTCAAGCAAAAAAACAAGGCCTTGTCGGTGGAGAGAAGTTATAAGTGAAGTTTTTAAATGCTGGAATAAAGGTGATTCTAGATTGGAAGTTTATGAAGAACTTGAAATGACTAATAACTATTTTATTAAGAAAGAGTCTACAATCAATCAATCTTGCTTTTCTCCAACAAGCGGTACCTCCTTTAATCAGGATACTGAAAGAAAGCTCGAGAATATTGACATGAATAAATCCTCATTAACTTTTAAAGGCTGAATCCATTGGCAGAGAGAGGTATAGACTTATCTAACAAGGAAAGCAAAATGATTTCCCAGACCATTCTGATATGAAAAATTTTTATCACACTTCTGAGTCTTCAGTGAATTTTTTACCAATAAAATGGCTAAGGAAACATTCAACAACCAAAAACTAGATTTCCATAACCTTTGAAAAACTAGGAATCATAGTGTTCCCTGTCTTTCTACCTATTAAAAAGTGTAGATGCATAGCTTCCCTAAATAGATACTTCAGTAATCATCAACATTCTATAAATAATAACAATAACGCTGACTGATAATAATCAAAACCACAGTCTGTTAACCATCAAAATTGTTATTCTCATAAAACATAATTTAACTTGCACATTTTCCAAAAGGTAGAAAAATACATTAGGTATGTCAATTTATAAATCTAATACTTCAAAAACTGATATGTTCATGGAAATAAGCACATGCCAACAACATTCTCATCCTATGTTCCAACTTAAAAGTTTCCAGGTATAGAGACATAATACCATTATTTGGTATAAACGTAATGCAGATATTTCAGATGCATAAATTGTCATACCTACATTCTCTCCAAGGTGCATTGATATTGCATTAAGTTGGGCTTTATTCTCATATAGACGGTTCACAGCTTTTCTTGACATTACAATTTCTTTTGCAAGTGCCTGAAAATATAGAATAAAGATCACCATGTGAACGTACATAAGAGAAGATTCATCAATAACAAGGCAAATGCAAAATTATAGACATACAAGCATGCACACGAAGGGAATAGATAAATATTCTTGTTTATCCAAAAAAAATATATTCACAGACAAAAGAGACATACACTAGGGGCACCCAGGTTTCATTTGATAGGACCCAACTAAACCATGGCCCATTTCTTGATACTTAAAATCTACATCTTTTCTGTTTTCAGTTTGCAGTTTCCACAAATAACTAGTCAAGAGTTATTCCAGCTTCCTATTCCTAAGTTAAGTTTCTCAACTTTAGAAAACTTGATGGATGAATACCTTAAATCACAAGTAATGAAAGGTTATAATTGGAAAAAATTATTATAATGAATCATTTCCTTTCTTTTTCACTCTTTATCCAAACAATAGGTGTTAGAATTCTTTTCCTTTCCTTTCCTTTATTAATTTTAATTATCCAAACAAGAGATACATATATCGTTTCTTTTCTTTTAAAAAACCTTTTGTTTCCTTTCCTTTCCTTTCCTTTCCTTTATAAATATTTATCCGAACATTACCTAAGACTCTGCTAGTATTACAGCATTCAATTAGCATCCTTTTCATGCATGCCCACTCATCTCATTTAAACAAGCACAAAATCCTATCTGCTTCAGCAATTTAAAGACCTAAATTTCTCTACGTCATAGTAGGACCCAGATCCTTTTACAGTAAACTTAAATTTACAAGATATAGCAAAACAGAAATAAAAAAGCTAAGACTAGTTATTAATACATGATAAGAGCTAGATGCTACTTCCAAGAAGGAATTTCATGATAATCGGTCAAAAAAACCAAAAGAACAAGTACAGAAATTTACACTAGAAAAGAAAGTTAGTTCAGATAACTTCCAAGCAGTAAGACTAGTATCCAAGAAAGGCAGGAGACGAAGTGGCAGCCATTTTGGCAACAAGATCAATCAGATTATCTGTGTGCCTTAATATATAACCTCTCTTCCTAATCATACCATTCTAACCACCCAAAAAACAAAAGTTTAATTCCTCAATAAATATGACATGAATCATGATCAATCTATTTAACATTAGTTCCATTAAAAAAATTAACAGAAAAATGAAATCATGATCAATCTATTTAAGTGAAGTTCCATTAACAAAATTAACAGAAAAATGAAGATTTTTCACCTAAGCAGAACCCATGTCATTTCTCTTGACAGCTTCTCTAATTGTTTTCTGTACACTTTTCTCCTCTCTCTGGACATCTAAAACAAAAACAACATAAAGTCCCCATCAATTTTCTTATCAGACAATTTAGACCTAAACCACAAAAAATAACAAAAACCCATTATTGCAAACCTTAAATATCAACTACCCATTAACTCAAAAATCTAAATTACCACCAAAAAGCAATCTTTAAAAATTTGCCCAAAAAAATTAAGGAAAGAATATTAACTTGCCTCTAATTTGGCGCTCAATGTTACGGCACTCTTGACGAAGCTTTCTTTGCTAATCTCTTAGTAATTGTTGTGGGTTCGGCTTTGGTTTCAACATATTCTTAAATTTATCCATCTTTGTCTCCTCTCCCTGCAAATTACTTGTTTTCCTTTCTTTTCTTTTTTATTTTTCTTTCTCTTAGCCCAGACAAAAACAGACTGAGAAAATTTTGTTAGGAAAACGCGTGGGATTTTTCTCCCAATGGGAGGAAAGAAAATGGCGTAGAATCAAAGCTTTTTTTTTTCCTCTAATTTTCTTTTCCGTGTTTGTTTCCCCAGAATTTTTATTTCCTTTTTTTTTTATTTTCTTTTCCTTTTCTATTTTCCGGGAAAATACGTAATTAACACAGTTTGCACTTTGGGAACGACGTCGTGTCCTCAAAACACGATGGTCTTTTTTGAAGGGTATTTTTCTCCTTCCTCCCTTGACACAGCAATTTGGATTATGTAAATTAATAAGGCCCCTTTCAGTGACGATTCCAGTGCCGTGGAGTCCTACATCCCGCCCTATAGCCCCCAGTTAGTGTCGTTTCGACCCCAATCGAGGCTCCAGTGAGGGGCAATCATAATTCTTCCAAGCAATTGTATACATTTATGGGAAAAAATTAAATTAGAACAAAGAAATCAAAATAAAAATTTATGTTAATTTTTAAATGTTATATAAATATTAATCAATAATCTCTCTCCACTATTTAAGAAAAAAAAAATCAACAACAACAACAAATTATGTATCAAACATTGAAGCAAATACAAGAATGCTTTTAATAAATAAATGATATCACCCTGACAAAATTAATCCGACTCTGTTTTATGACTCCCCAATATAATTCATAATTTTTTAATAGATTCTACATGTGTGAATAATGATATAATCGTATAAATGTATTGAAAAATAATGGATTAAAAATAATGAAACCAAATCCTATATAAAGTACCAGCAATGAAGCTTGTATAGAAAAACATAAATTCCTGCACTCGTTCATCAAAATAAAAATGCAAAACTTAATTGAATTCATCAAGGAAGATCATGAACAAAAAGTTGATCCTGTAGGTTATGAAGTTACATAAAATAAGTAAATTGCGAAGAGATTATATTAAAATGCCAACGAAAAAGCAAATATACTCACACTGTCTTTAGGATTTCATTAGTTCATAATGAGTCTAATACATCAATTTCCTTTTGCTAGCCAATATGTTTATAGTTCGTACCATGTCAAAATGAGAGTTTAATAAGCCCAAGGGCGCAAAGAAAATCCAGGACTGCAACAGGCAGTCAATCTAATGAATATTAATGGAGGCTTTGGATATCTGTAATCTGCAATAAGACCAAAAAATAATTTACAAAAGTCAGCGACAAGAAGCAAGTCCTCCACTGTCTAACAGTCTCCATGCCACTACTTCACCATCATCACTGATTATCTAATCAAAGAGCCCATCATCGTGCCAAATGTCAACTAGAAAATCTACCATCTCCTGCAAAATATACATCAATCAAGTAAACAGATATAAGAAGTTTCCCAAAACAGTAATAGTTATTGCTCTGTTGTCATGGTATTTATTTATGATGATATTCTCATGGGTGCAGCAATTCATTTAAACCAGGGAAATTGGGTCAGTCCCTTTTTTTTTTTTTTTTTGTATATTTAAGCAACTAGAAGGAGGGAGGGTTTCAAATCTTAAACGTCACTACCCCTAAAGAGAGGAAAATAACCGCTAAACCAAGCTTGATTTGTCAGACCAGCCCATTTTGAAATAGTAAAACACTGCCGAACAAGCCTCCTTAGCCCTTAGCATTCAAAAGTATGATAAGATGGTTAGGATCTATTGATTACTTCTTCTATTGTTAATTCTATAAAAACCGTTCTACTCTTGAACTGCAGTTTGAAAGTACACTTACTGGCAAAGGAATTGGTTCAGAAAAAGGCTCATTAGTTAAGAGAAGCTCTTCATATGTTGTGGACCAGCTGCAACAGAAAGTTTTTGCAGTTATCATCCACATGGTATTTGGGTAACTATAAGACAAGGTAACCAGGTAAAATCTATGATATCAAGCAATATCATATAACACGTGAGAAAACCAATCAGGAAGACATATTCTAATTTATTCATAAGATATATTATAAATAATAACCCTTATTTCTATGTAGCAAATTTGTGATAGTTTCCTGTTAAGTTAGATCATATTTATTTTATTTAAACTTACAGGTATCTTGGAGTTTGAGAATCCACATTAAGTAACATCAACAACAGCCCTTTTTGAACAAGAAACCACATCATTGCACACAATCACCTTATGATAAATATGGCAAACAGAAACAAACAGGTGCCCCTAGACAAGTTATCTAACATTATTCAAACTTCAATAAGGTTTCCAAAACTTTCCTTTTAGCATTGGACAGTCATGTAAGAGAAAATGCTAAAAACCTTGATTTTTCAACAAAATGTAGCAGTTAGACAAACCCACATTTCCCCCAACCGCTATAGCCAACCCAAAATAGCAACTTCAGCTCAAATTTTTATTGCACATCTTGAGGAAGAAAAAACTGGCCAACCAAGTGTTCATACCGATGCCTTGTACCAACAATTTAGTTCTCCCTAACCACTTTCCATACAAATTGCAAGCATTTTCCATTAAATGCAATTTATTATGTTTCTTGTTTAAACAAAACCTTGTTATCAATAAGCATACATTAAGAAGGGCTAGAATATGGAAATTGTACAATAATGATGCAATTCCAACTAGGCCATTTCCAAAAGCATATATGGTGCCTATCTACCCCAGCCAAAATAGTATAGAGTCGAGCAATACCAAACAGTCATTACATAGAATGAAAAGAAGATTATCAAACTGGTATACCTTAGAACTGGATCCTTACTGATCTTTCGTGACTGTTGAGATTTATCCCCCACCCACCTTCTTCTGTTCTCATGCCAAGCAATTGCAGCTACATAATGGATTGAATTAGGTTATAACATCATGCTTGAAAAAAGTAACTATAAACTCCACTGAGAAAAAAATAAACTAAAAAAAAATACACCATGAGAAAACCCATATGAAGCATGGAAAGAAAAACCATAAACAGTTGTTTATTGATCATTTCAGTCTCATTTTATTTCTAAAAATATTAAAATATAAACAATACTGTAATCAAAGAATTTTTATTTAATATCTTTTAGATATGCTTTTGCATCCAAACATGCTTGTAACCTTTTTGCTACCACAAGCAGAAAACAAGTAGCAAAAGCACAAATCAAACGGAGCCTAAATTATGTATAAGCGCCTAAGTTGTAATCCTGCAGTTTCTTTCAAATGGTGCCATCAGAGAGTCAGTACCTCAGTTTTTGGTGATAGAGAAAGCAATGGGCTCTGCAGGGTAATAAAATAGAGATAGGACAAGATCCATAATGTCAGATGATGAACTATCTCTCCACTTTCAGGAAAATCTAGGGATTGACACTATCTTTAAAATGATAAAGTTATGCATCAGATACTCTCAGACAGCAAACCTAAAGCGCATTGCACATTAATGTTGACTTTTCCCACAACTCACATCTAACTGGCAAACCATAATTACAGGATAGTACATCAATAAATTAAGTTCTCAAGAAATTGTAAGTAGAATTGACTAATAATGTAAACCTATAATGAAATTTCTTAAAAGTGATTGCAAAAGTGGGAAAATACCTAAAATGAAACACTATTATGACTCATTTAAAGAAAGGAACATACCATGATTTACAATTACAGAAATGCTTGCATCTTTTTCTGCAGGCTTTTTCTCTTTATCAGCACATTTTGGACACTCAGACGGTTGTTTCTCATTCGAACAGGAATTTCCAGCATTGACCTCCATCTCCAAACCAAACGACCATTCCCTTTGGCAATAGTTAAAATACTAGTCAACAGTGTTCCTCTTAAATTCCCTGATAATTTATCCACTAAATTTGGAGAGGGCTTCAAGACCACCGTTATGCAAAAACAAATCTTTTTATGCAATAAAAAAATTAAAAAAAAAAAAAAGAAATTTTCAGCATGAATATGGACCATTTAGAGCATATAACTCCACGAATTAAGCATGTTAATGTTATATGCTATAGAATACATAACAATGTATTGCGACATGATATGTTTTTAGGTAAATCTATTTTTACATCACATATATCTGACACCTTATCAGTTATTTTTTTCACCTTTATTTTAACTTTCCTGATATACTGAGGAATTGAAACATCTTAAAACATTCATAATTACATATACAATATTAGCAATCAAAGCTAAGTTCTAGATCATCAACTTCCTTTTTCCCCTAGTGTTTATTTGTTTCAATCCAACATATTGAGATTATCCTTACACACACAAAACAAGAGCATGAATTTATGTTTAAAGAGTGAGAGTTCAAAAAATAAAAAATCCTATCAGTATGGAACTCCCCAAAGGACATTTATGTCTGTTACGTGCAATGTGGAATTCAAGAGCCCAACATTACTCAAGTAGAACTTATAAGAGAGTATAGCGCTAGCATGTCTCTATAGATAGTATATCCATTAAAATGAATCAAGATCTGGCCGATTTACACAAAATCAAACTATGAAATCTGGAACAACCCTCCAATTCCAGAAAAACAGAAAGAAACAGTTTTGCCATATGTTTCAGCATTGGTACCATATAGAGAAGCTTAATGCTTAACCCTGTATGACATAGCACAGATTGTCTCCCCCAATAGAAACCCATATATCAATTACTTCCCATGAACCAAAAAGAAAAATCATTGCCATAAAATCCATCAAGTTCTTGGTCCTAGGAACTCAACAAAAACATGAATGGATTCCTTAATAATTCCATGAAGTGTCCTCATTCAGAATCTAAAATTGTTGAGAAGACAAATTGAAGAGAAGGCAAAAACCTAAAGAATCTTATCTTGTTTAAGACATTAAATGGTAGTAGATTTTAATAACCTTGACCATAAATATGTACTGAAAAAATACATTCCAAATTCCTTGCTTTTCAACTTAGAAATCAACTATAATAACAACATGTGTTCTACAAGAACATTAAAGAAAAAAAAAAACTCATATAGACAAAAGATTCATAAAAAAAAAAAAAAAACCCAAAAAACCCATACTTTACAAAAAAATTAACGATGCATTTGGCCATGAAAAAGAAAAACAAAAGAAACCAATGTCAAAATCAACCAATCCAAACAATAAAACAACAAAAAATAATTAAAAAAATGAAAAAAAAAAAAAAAGAAACCAATAAAAGAGAAAGTAAAAAGGCCGTACCTTTGGAAAGGGAAAAAATGTAAAGTTAGGATTCTGGAAGATGTTCTATGTAAAGAAGTTTAAAAGGACATTAAATTTAAAAAGAGAAGAAGTCATTTTCTTTTGTATGTTTTCTTGTTCTGTTCGCTTACTGTTTTGTTTTTTTTTTTTTGTTCTTAGCTTTGGTTTGGTTTAGGTTGCGTTTGCACAGTTCTCTGTTTTATTTTTCTCATGTTTCTGTTTCTTGTTTTCCAATTTTGTTTCTTTATCTGCTGACGTGGAATTTGGGAATGGATAAACTGCTGTGCCGGTGAAGTGAAAATAATTGGATTCTTTTCATTGCTCCTCTAAAAATTCTGTGTCATCATTGTCCGAGCTTTTACCGAAATAAGAGTAATTTAAAATTTTTATTCTTTGATAGAATAAACTTTAAACTTATTTCCCTTGAAAGGGTAATTTAAACCAAATTAATGCCATGTCAGCCTTTCATTCTTCTTTTTCACCCTTTATTTCAGCATAAGAGGGACCCAAATACGTGGACGCTAGTCGTACCTGCCATTTGACGCTGTCTCACGTCCTACAGAATAACTCCCTCCAGTAGGCAGACAATCGAGGCTATTAGAGAGGGAATGAGCAATGTTTTCTTGGATATCATAAAGGAAGCGGATCTTTATCTGATTTAACTGAGGGGATTTTTCCTTGTTCGGATTGTAATTAACGAATTTTACTGTCATAGATCTGTTACAATACATGACTTCCAGCGTCTGGACTTGATAATTTATCTGTACAAACTTCATGTTTTAATTTACGCACTGAAGAAAACAGTTGAAATAACGAACCTACCATTAGTTAGAGGTTTTTTTTTTTTTTTTGTTGAATAAAAAGTACATAAAAAAATAGTCAAACCCCAGCAGGGGCTTTACAAAATAATAGCTCTGGGAAACTTGATTCTTATTACATCAGCCATTAACAATGGAGATAAACTAGAAGGAGATTCTTCAAACCACACAAAGGTGGAACCAATGGAGGGCCCGATTTTATCCAAGTGATAAGCACAAGAGTTGGCCTCCCTGAAGATGTGTTGACTTTTGTAATTGCGGATGCGTCCCAGCAACGACCGACAATCATCAACAATAGACCAGTAAATATGGGAAGAAGGAACATCATTAGAAACTAACCTTAAGACAAGTTCAAAGTCAACTTCCACAATCAAGTTGTCAAATCCTCTGTTAATAGCAAAGCGGAGCCCCTCCCTAAGCCCCAAAGTTTCGCACATAAACTGGGAGTGATCCCAAGCTTGCAAGAAAATCCTCCCATCCAGTTTCCAAGATAGTCTCTAAACAACTCCAGCTCTGCCAGGATTACTTTTAGTAGAACCATCAGTGTTAAGTTTGATAACGTTTTGAGGAGGAGGCGTCCAGCCAATGTTAACTTGTGTAGTATTTGGTTGGATTTTCAGATAACTGATGGCCCAAAATTCCTTGACAGAAGTTTGGAGATAGTTGTACCAACTGTCAAAGCTTTCAGGAATTTCCTGGGTTGTTCCTTCCCTGTCAAAAAAGCCAAATAGCAAAGGGAAAAACAACTTTCCAAGGGCTATTAGAAATAGTTGACTCCACCATAGAATTGCAGTTGACAAAGAGACAGTTAACAAAGTCCATATTGAACGAAGGGAGGACTTAGGAGGAATATGTAAGGCATCCCAGAACTCTTTAATCTTTTCACAATCTCTAAAACAGTGGCTTGGGGTTTTATCTTCCGTATTACATCTCAGGCAAGTAGAATTAATATGCATTCGTCGCTAGAAGAGAGAGTCCTGAGTAGCAATTTTTTGGTGTTTACAGAACCATAGGAAGTGTTGAGTCCTAGGCAAGGTGGAGATCTTCCAAATAACTTACCAGCTTTTATCCTTTCGCCCGGTAGAGCTCTTTAGCATCTTATAAGCAGAGTTAAGGGAGAAATAACCAAATTGAGAGAATTTCCAACTAATGGTATCCTTATTACCACTTCCCACTTGAATAGAAGCAGCAATGATCCTTTCTTGAATTTCATCCGGGATCTGCGCACTGGCCAGATCAAAATCCCAAGAGCCAGTGCCATTAGTCAAGCTTTTCACTACCAAAGTCTCATCTTGAGGCAGCCAAGGACACAAAATAATAAAGGGACCCATGCCAGTCCAATTATCCGACCAAAATAAGGCTTGATCTCCCGATTTGACAACTCATCGAATCCCCTTTCGAGAATAAAAGTTACTTTGCGCATGCCTGACCAGATGGGAGAACAGGCCTTCCTAATGAATTCGCCATTTCCTGAGTATTTGGCCTTGAGAACTTTGGTCCAAATACTCTCTGGCTTATTAAGGAAACACCATCCAAGTTTAGCTATATTAACCTCATTGAGAGTTCTCGGAGGCCTAAGCCTCCTTCTTTAGGCAAGGTCACAGTGTCCCAATTAACAAAATGCATTGTCTTATGGTTCTCTATCGATCCCCAAAGAAAGTTTTTGCTAATTCTATTGATTTCTTCACATATGCTAACCTGGAGATCAGCTCATTGCATGTAATTCATTGGAATGGCATTGACAATAGATTTAAGAGTCATAGTTCTCCCAGTAAATGAGAGCAGGTTGGCTTTCTAACCAGAGAGTTTCTGCTTGATTTTGTTAGCAATGAATCCGTAATTGCTTGCTTTCCGTTTATCGGATAGAGGAGATGCCAAGTACTTAAAAAGATCAAAAGAATAAGAGATTCCCATAATGTTGCTGAGGGAATTCATCATTGCTCCTTCCATATTCTGAGTAAAGAACAATGTGGACTTGGCCAAATTGATGGTTTGCCCAGAGATTCTACAAAAATCCCTTAGAACATTCCGCATTGCATGACAAGTTAGAGGTATTTTAGAAAAACAAAAGTTGCCATTAAAATATGCACCTGTTGCTAGGCCGAACTTGGAAAAAGCATTTGCAAAAGACCTTACATGAACAAAAGTATGTACATGACTTAGCGATTGGATAATTCCAAATAAACCAACTGAAATAGAGGAGACAACCACATATATCGGCGTTAGTATTGAATTGCTAGACAATTTGAGAGTAATCATATGATATTGCATCAGGTCACGACTGGCTTGCCTGATTAAAATTTTCAAAATTAAAACTAACAACATGACAAAAAAGGCTTCAAAATGCCAACTAAACAATTCCTAATTCAACTACATACTAACAAAATGATAAAATTTATGAGGTTAATTTAATAAAAGAAAATTTGAAACTACTCTTTTATATTCCTCTTTGTTTGAGATTTGCTCAAACCAATAAAAATTCTTCATGGATTAACATTAAAACTCAATGCAAATCATCAAATCAACCCAATGTAGAACCTGGAAAAAAAAAAAAAAAAACTACTCAGATTTTCTGCCAAAAATCACTATCCCACCTGTAACAAGCCGCTGCAATAGTTATCTATTAGATATCAGTTAGACAGCAACAGAAAAGAGGAAATGAAAAATCCTTAAATCACCGGCTCCTATTAGATATGCAATATAACTTACGAAGTAATGCTATAGACCCCAAGAAATTGAGTTCGAAAATGTCATTTAACAAAATAAAATGATGACATTCCATGTAGCATACTGCATACACCATATTATATGACTATTTTACTCGAAAAATTATGATAACATGTAAAAAACTCTACCATTAATAACATCTAACACAAATATGTATTTGCCCAATCATTAATAAAGTGTCTGTACATCTGAAACTATTTTAAGTCACAAAAGTGCTGCAAAAAGGCAAAATGGACTCAAATTGCTAAGCTAAAAAGAGTTTTATATTAACTCATTTGACAACAAAGTGTCTCATGCCTAAATTGTATCCTAAGAGAATAAACTAATTAAACATAAAGCATTGCAATTTAATCTAGGTTAACGTTGGGGGTATTTAGTGGTTCAAAGGTCATAATGTCTTTTTCTTCATTAGGAGCCCTTGACAAATAGCAGGGACATTTTGGATATTTAAGTCAACTTGATATGACACACTTAATACCACATCAGCTCAATCACATCATTATTGTCCTCCATTAGCCCACTACCTCTTCTCTATAAATAAAAGCATTCAGGCATTATCTTTGGTTTCATTTTGTCTTAACCTTTTATCTTTCTCTCTTTCCGACCTCATTCATCTTGATTTTTAACTTGCAAATCGAAGTGCAAACACGGGGAATGCACCCTGCTTTTGCATTTGACTGCTCTTTTCTAGCTTTCTGTCTTTCAAAAATATCCTCACATTAGAGCTTAACACAAACATTTAGCACGCCAAGTGGGGGATTTCTATTCATTAATCGAGCATAAAACAAATGCCACCTAGGAAGAAAACTTTGGATGAGGGAAAGATGATCATTCTAGCCAAAACAAAAACACATAATAGCCAAGACTCAGACGGACTTGCTTTACAACAGGCTGGTCCAACCATGGAGCAGTTTCAGGCTTTGACCAAATAGATACAATCCTTCAAATAAATGTTACAAACTATAACCCCACCCCAAACTTCAAAGGTTCCCGACCTAGTTACTTTCGACGGAAAAGCTATCAAAAGGCAACCAAGCTGTAAAAAAAGTGGAAGCCTCTTCGACCTCCAAAGAATAAGAGCATGACACTCCTACTCACCACTAGCCCAGTCACAACTCAACACATGCCATAACCTAAAAATCAAAATAAACTAACCTAAAACCCCAACCAAACAAAAATTTAGAAGCTTAGATGCAAGTTATAAAGAAAAAGCTAAAGATGAAAGCAATGGCTTTTGAAGACGAACCTAAATTTTTAAAGACATCGCCCTTTACCAAGGAGATCGATAGAGTTATACCTCAAAAAAGGTTCAAAATAAAAACCTTAGAAACTTACGACAGTACTTTTGATCATTTCGATCATTTGAAACTTTATAGAACTAACATGATGATATAAGGTACAAATAAAGCTTTAATATGTAAAGGCTTTGCTACAACCTTTAAGGGCACAGCCTAGTCCTAGTCAGCAGTCTAAGATCGAGGTTAATCATAACATTTAAAAAGCTTAGCCATTCCTTCTTGTCTTGATTTGTAAGCAATCGAAGAACGGACAAGACAACATTAAGCTTGATGTCAATTCATTAAGGTCATAACGAATCTTTAAAGAACTATGTCACGCATTTTAACGTGAAAGCTCTACAAGTGAAAAACCTAGAACAAACGATCACCGTAGCCACCCTAATAAGTGGACTTAGCAACAAAGAGTATCACCTAAAGCTAACCTTATCATTAGAGCCACCTAAGACTTTAACAGATTCTTACTTGTGGTTAAAAAATACATAAATACTGAAGCCATAATGAGAAATAATCGAGGTGAGAGAGGCTCATCCCTCCTTTTCGATCATAAAAAAGATAAAGATTTTTATAATTATCCCCTAAAAAGAAGATGACATAGGGCTAGATGCCTCAGCAGAGAAAAGAATTATACTGTACTGAATACCTTTCGAAAGAGGATTCTTAAGCAAATCGAAAGGAATTTAGCGCTCAGATGGCCAAAATCACTAAGGCAGAATACGAAAAGGGATCCGACTAAAAGATAGGCCTTTTAAAAAGATATAGGCCACAACACCAAGGATTGTGTCGACCTCAAAAATGAAATTAAAGCTTTGATTAGAAAAGATCAACTGAAGAGATTTATGGACCAACGAAGATAATGACAAACTAGATTGAATTATAGACAAAATCGAAGAGAGAAGATTTTTATGCAAATAAAAAAAAAATTAAAACTCAAATGGTGAAAGCCACTAAGATAAAATACGAAAAAAAATCTAACCGAAAGATGTGTCTTCCACAAAGACATAAGCCATAACACCAAAAATTGTGTTGACCTAAAATATGAGACTAAAGCTTTTATCAAAAAAGGTAAGTTAAGGAGGTTTATGAACCAACAAAGACATAGGCAAACCAGATTGGATTACAAACAAAATTGAAAAGAGCTTACAAGAAAGAGAAAAGGTAGGCTAGAAGAAAATAAAAAAAGAAAAATCTGATGAAATAAGCAAAGATATAAGAAGGATGAGCTGACAATAATAAGTCAATCGCTGAAGTGATTAATGTTATTGTATGAAGGAGTTCAACCTCGGCCAAAAAAAAGTCCAACCTAGGTATGATCATGGCCATTAGCTCTTTAGTGAAGAGAGGAAAAAATAGAAAGATGAACTGATCTCATTCAGTTCGAAAGATTTGGAATGAATTCAACACCCTTACGATAATGCTATAGTAATTATAGATATAGTGTATAATTACGTGGTTAAAATGATCATATTTCATAACAAAAGTTCGATCAATATTATGTACTATGGCACTATGAAGAATATAAGAATTAAAAAAGATTAATTACAACCAATCATTATAAACCTGATGGGATTTAGGAATAAACAGGTAACAGTGAAAGAAACTACCAAACTACCTATCTTTTTAAAGATAAACTAATGACAATCACCTCAATCATAGATTTATGATAATAGACGTCTCACCCACCTATAATATAATATTGTGTCGACCTAGCCAATCTGTTATACAGCTCATAGGCTCAACTTCCTATTTTAAAGTAAAATTTTTACCTTCTCACCAGGTTGGAGAAGTGAGGGGAGACCAATCCACGATATAACAATGTTACGTCATGATAATGAATAAGAGGACTAGAAAGCAGATTGGCAGCCCAATTGAAACCAAGAATGTGAAAAAGAAATATAACCAACAAAAATCAAGAAGCAAGAAAATGGAAATAAAAACTTATAACATAAGATCGACCTGAAAGAATCACGCTTTAAAGTCGCTCTAAACTCTTAAACTCCAATAAAATATACACCTTTTATTTCATTTTTTAAACTTTTGAAATAATTTTAAAGGTGATCGAGCTCTTAAGTTGATACAAATATTTACATGTAATTTGGATCGAGTTAACACATATTCCAAAACAAAAATTGAAATAAAAAATGCATTCTATTCAGCCATATGTTTTGATCACTTATCAATAATAAACTAATCATCACGTCGAGATCTATTTTCATAGAAAATTATCCCGATCTAACTAAATAGAAAGAAATAATTAACTAAAGACCTATCCCAAATGAAACTAACCTCAGTCAATAGAATACCTTATGTCTATACTATCTTGGAAAAATATTCCTAAAAAACACATGTAGATCGAAACTAAACTTGAACACAATGAACAGTTAATTCAGCTTTTGAGAAATAACACCAACCTATTTACAAGGACACCGTCTAACATGCTTGGGATTAATACCAATGTGGTGGTCCATAGGCTACACAGTAACCCAAACATAAAACTAATTTGGCAAAAAAAAAAGCACATTTGCCCCAAAAAGATAAAAGATTATTGAAAAAGAGCTCAACAGATTATTACAGGCAAACTTCATCAAAGAGGTTTATTATTCTGAATGGATAGCCATGTGGTCATAAGCAAAAAATATAGTAAAAAATGAAATATGTGTGTTGACTTTATTGACCTTAATAAAGCATGCCAAAATATGGTTTTTCTCTCTCTAACATAGATTAGTTAGTAGATAATAGTACCAAGCATGGCCTTTTTAGCTTTATGGATGCCTACTCTAACTATAATCAAATCGAAGATTTGTAAAAAAAAAGAAAAAAAATAACTTTCATCACTAAGAAAGGCCTTTACTACTATAAAATAATGCCCTTTAGCTTGAAAAATATAGGGACGACCTATCAAAAGTTATTCAATAAGATTTTTAAAAATAAGATCAATGTAACATGAAAGTATATATGAACGATATGATAGTTAAAAATAAGAGCTTGGTCGAGTACTTGAAAAACCTCTATGAAACTTTTAACACCTTGAAAAAATACAACATAAGGCTTAACCCAAAAAAGTGTGCCTTTAAAGTTACATTAAGCAAATTCATTGGCTATATGATCAATAAAAATAGGATAGAAGTGAACCCATAAAAAGTTCTACTAATTTTGGATATGAAAACATTGACATCAGTAAAAAACATACAGATGCTAACTAAAAAAATAGCTGCTTTGAGTAAGTTCATTTTTTAAAATTTTCATAAACATCTTTGATTGTAGGTAGACCTTTCAATGTTATAAAGCATTCGACAAACTCAAAAAGTTCTTATATTCTTCACCTATCATCTCTAACCTAAGGTCCAGTGAGACTTTGTATTTATATCTGGCTACCATAGATCGACTATCAGCTCAGTCTTAGTTTATGAAAAAGAAAAGAGATAAAGATTGATCTACTTTATGAGTATGGTACAGACGGAGGTAAAAATGAATTACAAAAAGATAAAAAATTAGCTTATGCAGTTATCACATCAGTAAGAAAACTAAGATCATATTTTTAGTTCACACAATTCACTGTTGACTGATCAACCACTGAGACAGGTTTTGTAGAAGCTAAAATTATCAAGGAGATTAATTAAATGGGTAGTAAAACTTAGTGAATTTGACTTGCATATATTTCCCAAATCGACCCTGAAGTCCTAAGCACTAGCAAACTTCATTATAGAGCTCACGTTAGCCCATCCTAATAAATAGCCCAAGAAGAATAAGAAAGTTACAAAAAAATAAAACTGGAAACTTTTTATTAATGAATTAGCCACAAACCATGGCATTGGGGCCGACCTCATTTTGATTAGCCCAGAAAGACTACAGTATCAGTACAACTTGAGGTTTAGATTCAAGACATCCAATAATAAAGTATAATATGAGGTACTAATAGTTGGTTTAAGATTAACATCCAAGCTAAATGTTTAGCATATAACTATGTATATCAATTTTAAATTAATGGTTGGTCAGATAAATGGTGAGTTCGAAGCTCGAAAAGAAAGCATCCAAAGATACTTGGATAAAGCACTAGCACTCATCATCAGTCTCTAAAAAGCCAAGGTAAAGAAAATACCAAGGTTTGAAAACTCATTAACAAACCCCCTATCCAAACCAACCTCAGAAAATAATGACAAAAAATTCAAACTAAGTCCTAGTAAAAGAAATGGTACAAAAAAATTGAGAAAAAGCTCATAGGACAAATTAAGGAAAAAAATTGGATGACCTTGATCAAGACGTACTTGACAACGAAAGAGCTGCCCAATGATATGGTCTGAGCTAAAGCATTAATAAGAAAAGCTCATCAATAAATTATGATAAATGAAAAATTGAATAAAAAATCTTTTAACCTGCTTTATCTGAAATGTATGGGTAACGAAAAAGCAAACTACGTCATGAGAAAAATTCATGAAAGAATATATGAAAATCACCTTGACCTCGACCACTTGCCTACAAAGCACTCAGGCAAGGTTATTATTAAGCCACCATCAAAAGAGATACGAGTGACCTGGTAAAAAGATATGACAAATTTTAGAGGTTCATCTACGTACAACGCCTCCCATCGACCAAGCTCATTCTCATTATTAGCCCTTTGATGTCATTGGACAATTCACCCCAGCTACAGGCCAGAGGAGATTTGTCCTAGTAGCACTAAACTACTTTACGAAGTAGCCTAAAATTGAGGTCTTAGCAATAACAACGAAGGCTCAAGTCAAAAAATTTGTGTAGGAAAACATAGTTTGCATGTTTGGCCTACTTCGGTCCATAATAACGAATAATAGTAAACAATTCAAAAATATGAGTTTTAAAGAATGATGTTCAAATATTCACATTGACCTAAGATTTACATCGATCGTCCACCTTTAATCCAACATACAAGCCTAGGTCATGAATAAGACAATATTAGAGGCCTTGAAAAAAAGATTAAATGAGGCGAAGGAAATTGAGTCGATGAACTCCTCGAGGTACTATAGGCCTTGAAGATGACCACCAAAATTTTCACAAGAGAAACCTCTTTCCACTTAGCATTTGGAACAAAAGTTATAGTACCCATCAAGATCGATCTTTCAAGCTTAAGAGTTGAGTTAGAGTTAGAAAAAGAAAATGAAAAGGCTTTAAAGTCGACCTAGATCTAGTTGAAAAAAAAGAAAAACATGGCTTTAACATGAATAGTAGCTTACCAACAGAGGGTATCCTATTATTACAACAAAAAGGTTTGATGTAAGAACATTAAAAATGATTGCATGGTACTAAAAAAGGTTAAAGCCTCAAGAGTTGATAATTGAGATAAAAAGCTAGCCCGATCGGGTAAGGATCATGTATGGTTAAAAAGGTCATCCATAATGCAAATTACAAATTATAGGATATGAACGACAATCGCCTGTCAAGGATATAGAACACGAACAATTTGAAAATATATGATCAGTAGCTCATATTAAATCAAGCTCGTACTTGTAATCCAAAAGTTAATAAAGTTATGATGATCTCATTCATTAATCAGCCCAAAAATAATGTTTTTGACTTGACGTGTCTGACCTAAAACTTAAGGCTCGAACATGATAAAATCCATCTTAGTTTTTGAACTAAAGAATAAACTGACCTGATAAAACCTAACCTAAGACTTTAGGTTAATTCTAAACTCATACAAGTTGGGCTATCTGAGTTTAATCTTGTATTACTCCAATTAAATCAATTATCTTAAATTATCTTAGATAATCTTAAAATACTTAAGTCATTAAGTCATCTTGTAAATAGCTATCCAAGTTCAAACTTGAAAAAATTTAGACTAAATAAAACTGAACTAAAACTTTGGAACAAAATGTTATAAATTTCTCATTAGTAATCTCAAATTAATACAAAAAGAATTGCCATTGACAAAAATTGATTAGAGTGATTCTTTTAAGGTCACATCAAAAATTCGACCTCATACTTCAAAAAAAATTCATAAAAGTTAATAAAAAAAAATAGCAAAGCATCAACAACATCAACAATAGTAGTAGTGATATCAATATCCCCAATAGCAATAGCAATAACATCGACTTGTTCTCCTTCAGCTATGCCCCCTTAGCTTTAGCACTCAAAATAACCTTGAGCTCAGCATCTAGTACATTACTTTCATCCTCTCCCTCTCTTTTTTCCTCTCAGATTGATTTGAAAAAGGTTTAAAAAATCACTATCAGAGAGATCAAGGTTGAAGTTAGTAAATTTGAACCGCACTTTATCCTTCATCAGCTCAAAGGCACCAATTACATTCTTCTTTGAGAACTTCACCTAGAGCTTGAGAAATTCGCTGAAGGCTTTAAACTTCGTAATGGTTTTTTCTTTTCAACTTTTCTTTATCTTTCTCTCCAACCTTCAATTCGAACCTCAACTTGGCTATCTCAACCTAAGCATCACCAAGCTTCAACTCAACATATTCTTTCATGGACTCTGTTAAGGCCTTCTTAATGTGGATGCTTTCTAGCCTGGCCATCAGCTTATCAATCTTTTTTCTTTACTCGACTTTTTTTTTTATGAGATGCGCTAAGATTGAACCTTATGCTGCCTAAAGCGTCTGAGCTTTTTTAGTGTTTTTCACTCAATATGGTCATATCATTCTTGACCTTGAGTAGGTAAGCCATGGCTAGATAGGCATGATGTAAGGTTTGGGTAGTGTTGTCCACTAGTACAAAAGGGAGTTTTTGAAAGACTGCATAGGATAAAATCAAACTTAGTAAAATAAAAAATAGAATAATGATGAGCTAAGCTAAAGTTAAATAACATTTATTGCTAAAAAGAACCATGATCTTGCAAAACCTGCTGGCCACGTCAAAATTCTTGATGGGTTATCAGTTGAAGTGTATTTCAACCTCGTATAGATTTTTTTTTTAACTAGGCTTTAATACCCTGGACTTTAAATTCTTCAGGGTATTAAAAGAAGTCTCGATCTTCGACTTTTTCATAGGATAAAAAATTATCGAGGTGAGCTCCCAATGTATAGTGGTATTGTGCTTTTGCTGACAAAAGAGTGTTGAGCTGAAAAGCTCAATCACTTACCCATTATGGGGTTGATGACCTTATTCTCTCATAAAAGAGGGCTTGAAACTGAATATTTTTGCTCTAGACCTTCTTGGGCCTAGGTTTTTATTAAGAAATGGAGAAGTTGAAATCTTTTTTGAAAGATATCTCTGTAAAACTAAGCTAAAAGTTAGATAAAAATTAAATGAAACAAAGATCCTACAAGGTTACCTCACACCTACCTCAGTATTTCATCTTATTTATTACTTTGAAAGAAGTCAGTTTGTGAAAATTTATGATGAGCTCCCTTTATGAGTGTATTTCATTATTTTGTCCCAATCTGATAGGTATAGAACGAAGAAAGCAATAGGCACGTCTACAAATTGGTTAGGCTCATTTATTATCTTCTAGGCCTCAACCTCAATATCGACTTTAACCTCGACCTCAATCTCATCATCTTTATTTTGTTTTTATTTTTATTTTTGGAAGCAGAAGAAAAGTAACTTCCAATTTTTAATAGAGCTCCGACAATCAGCAAACAACTTCTTATTGGGGCAAGCTGTAACGTAGTACCACCTCTTATTACTGGATGCTTTTTAATAGAAAAAAATTTTTTTAATAAAAAGAGATCGGGAAAAATATCTAGTGTTTACAAATAATAATAAAGCATATTATGTACCGTATAGAGTTAAAGATGAGATGAGTGATAGTTAAATTATAAGAATTAAAAATTGATACAAATAAAGAATGAAGTGAGAACCTCAGACCAGCCACAAATGAATCTCAATATACCTTAAGCTGATATGGCTCTAGTTTATCAGTGACCTAATCTGAGAAATTTGGCATTAATATGCTATACCCCTATTTTGGAAAACAAAAGTTCATCATTAAAGCATAGATGTGATAAGCTAAACACATATTAGGGCAATCTTTGAGATTGGCTATGCCTTTCAATTCCCTCATCACTTCCTTGAGGGTCATACCGAAGTCGTAGGGAATATATATAGAAACCTCGACCAATTCATCCTACTCTGAGGAACTCCTCTTCTCATCACCATCTTCTTTATCAGGGGCATCTTATTTCTTCTATTCCTCTTTAGAACCATCTTCGTTGTTAGAATCTTCACTATCAAAAGACTCAGACTTCTAAGCAAAAGTAAGATTCCAAGATAGAACAATGCCTGAAAAAAACACAACTTCAGGGGAAGAAAAGACCTTTTAGGAGAAAAAGTGATGTCAACAAAAGTTAACTGAGGAGGAATAGAATAAACAATGGAAGCATTTATGAGTAAGAGAGCAAAAGAAGAAAAAAGTTAATGAGAC
The DNA here is from genome assembly GCF_047325235.1 of Durio zibethinus. Taxonomy (NCBI): domain Eukaryota; kingdom Viridiplantae; phylum Streptophyta; class Magnoliopsida; order Malvales; family Malvaceae; genus Durio; species Durio zibethinus. Next base: position 20,094,656 of record NC_143175.1, read on the forward strand.
TAGACCCTAAAAGAGGGAGCAATCGAAAATGAGGAAAAGTTGGCCATAAAAGATAAACATACTTAAAAGACAATGAAAAAAGGTGAATTCTCCAAATCAAAATCTATTTAAGCACATGGCTCTTCCGCGCTTAAGACCCACTCTCCTCTTGCCCAAACATTATTATCATTATGTCACTATTTTTTCTTGGTCATGAGGTTAAGCTAGTAAACGCTCTTGTGATAATCCCAACCAACGATAATTAGTGGGACTAGGTCATCATCATTTTACCAGAGCTAACCTTCTAAGCTTTACCCTAAAACTTTTGATCTCCTTAGAGCTAAAACTAGAAGACATAATAAAGAGAGAACGTACTAAGGAAATGAAGAGAATGAATAAAAAGAAAAAAACAGTAAGGTCAAAAATAAGAAAAGCTTTTGACGTTAAAAATTTGGATTGGATGGAAAGCAAGAAAGTAGAAAAGTGAAAAATGAAAGCCCCAACAACCCTTTATATAGTCGCGTCTCAGATCAAATAAACAACCCAAATTATGCCACGTGTTAAAGTATTGTTGGAGGACATCTTTTCACTTTTCTCACTTTAAATTTTACCATCCAAACTATTTTTCTCCTCATTTAATGCAACCTCAACTGCTAAACCCGATCAGATCGAAAAGCTCCTCATGGTGAACTGGTTGTCAATTCATCACTAGAATTCAAAACAATGACTCAAATCTAAACTTCTAAAAAAATGTTTAAGTCTCACATCAACCAAACGAACTCTCATCTTAATCTCAAATTATCCTAGATAAATGACATTTCAACAACCTTTAAATAACCCATGCACTCAACCTAAAGCACATGTGCAAGATTAGACTCACACCAAGTCGACCCATACCACATTACCTCAAACTGTAGTAAAAGGCCAATTGTCTCTTAATACTGACCTCCGTATCAACCTCGACCATAGGAAATCGAATCTCTTGTGGCTTTCTTTAAACTAGTCGACCTCTATGAAATGAACTAACTACACACCCAACAGTCAAATATTCAGACTACTTGGTGGGAGGATAGAATGATTGAGGTATTTAGTAGTCCAAAAGGCATAATGACTTTTTTCTTCATTAGAGGCCCCTAGCATATCAGACATTTGTGCCGACCTAACATAATAGATTCAGTATCACATCAGCTCAATCATGTCATTATTGTCTCTCATTGGCCCACTATCTCTCATCTATAAATATAAGCTTTCAAGCATTATCACTCTAGATTCCATCTTATCTTAACCATTTATCTTTCTCTCCTTCCTACCTTTTTCATCCTCATTTCTAATTTACACGTCAAAGTACAAATATAAAAAACGCTCCCTGCTTTTGCATATGATCGCTCTCTTCGAACTTTTTGTTCTTTCAAGAATATATTTGCATCAAAACTCAACACAAAAAGTTATGTGTGATATAATAAAAAGTTTTGATTCTTTTTTTTTTTTAAGCTAAAGGGCAATTTTGGAGCTACCAAAAATGATTTACAGAGTTTAATATTTATATTCATCTGGTTAGGGTAATTTGAAACAAAGTTTCTATGAAAGTTCTTGTACATTAATTTATGATTGTTAACTTTTTCTGTGATGTTGAAATTAAGTTGGTTCAGAGGAGCAAATGATGGTTCTAAGATTTTTTTATTTTTTTTTTTGGGTAATTGAGGCTACCAGGATTCAATTTGAACCATGAACACTTAAACTAGGAGTCCAGCAAGGTCGTTGGCCTGCCGTTAAGATGTTACTATATGAAACTGACAGCTGCAGCAGGAGGATCAAGTAAGAATGGTAAATAGAGTTGTAGTTCATGTTTATATTGCTACAATGGTGACTAAAGAGGGAGATGACTTCCTCGTTTATTGCAGTCTATGACAGGGCATGCATGTGACTTTAGTTCAAGGTACTCTGCGTATCTTTTTAATTGTTTCCCATGAGAAAAAATGGCATACGATGACATTTTCAGTGAGTGTATATTGAAAGAAGGAAAAATGTTTGCTACGGAAGACATTGACATTTTCACACAACCACATATATATATATATATATTTTTTTTTTCATTGTCTAAAGCCCAATCTCTAAATGTCTCTGCATACAGTAATAATTTAAATACTTTGAAAACATACTACGATGAAATATATCAATTACTGAATACAAAACATAATCGATGTAATGAGTACAACTTGATTCCAATTCAGCAGTTGTTGCCTCTGTTCCTGTTTTCTGTCCCCTTTATAAACCCGTCCGAAGCAACCTTGCCTTAGTTGCATTTAGTTCTATGATAGCATCTTTTATGCTCATTCTATCACCAGGTACTTCTGCAGAGCATGCCAGTCCAACTGTAGTGAAAGAAACAAGGCACTCCCATATCTGTCCTTCCAAGTTTGGTCGACTTCTAAGTCTCTGGCCGTATTGATCAATTTCTTCAAGCAGGCGAAAATCAAGAATCTCCTTCAACCCTTCTTGCAGTGCCATTTTACAGAAATTATGACGGATTAAGCCATCATGAAAGATATCATCTGTTGGTCTCCTTCCTGTGAAAATCTCCAAGAGTAGAATACCATAGCTGTAAATATCACCTTCTGGAGATACCATACCACCCATGCCATATTCTGTAATAATTTGTTATAAACTCAAAAATCTTTGAATAGAAACCATGTGCATTCACCCCACCCGTAATACTACAGAATGTTCTAATTAAAAGCCAATTAATTTAACCAACTATAATAATTTGATGGAGATATTTTGCGAATTGATAAACTACATACGGACAAAAAAACTTACCAGGAGGAACGTAACCAATTGTTCCTTTCATCATTGAGGAACTTGTTTGATCGGTACCCAGATTGCCGATGTCACTAGACAGAAGCTTAGCCAATCCAAAATCACCAACATGTGCGACCATGTCATCATCAAGGACATTAGTAGGCTTTAAATCACAATGAACAATCGGCCTCTCACAATCATAATGAAGGTAATCTATTCCATTGGCCACATCTGTAGCAATGCCTAACCTTTGAACAAGGTTCAAATACCTTGACTCATGTTGCTCATATAACCAGCTTTCTAAACTTCCATTAGGCATGAATTCAAAAACTAAAGCCTTGCAATCATTGCCCTGGCAATCAATGCTTGAGCAAGAAGTTATAATCTTGAGAAGATTTCGACGTCGAACTTTTCTTAAAGCCATACATTCTGCCATGAAATTCCACGCAGCCCCACGGTTTTGAAGGTTAAATACTTTCACTGCAACAGGCTTTTCTTGTTGATGAAGAACTCCTTTATAAACAGAGCCGAAACTTCCACTGCCAACCAAGTTTGAAGAAGCGGAACCTTGGGTGGCTTGAAGAAGCTCCTTGTAGGATAGACGCAGGAAGCCATCATCGAACAGAGCTACGGGGATAAGTGCACTTCCACACTTCCTTCTCCAGGAAAGATAAACAAGAAGCACAGCCAAAATAGAGCCAAGTAGAATGCTGAATATCATAGCAATAATGACTTTGGTTGACAAAACCTTTGCCTTTCCTTTGTGAAGCAATTTGGAAGCTCTATTTCTGGAATCCCCCCACAAAGTTTTTCATTTCCGACAAATGAAAATCCACTAACATTTTTAAAAACCCCTACTTTTGGCACTTCACCCTCTAGTTTGTTGAAATAAAGGTTTAAACTCACTAAAAATGGAAGTTTTGAAGTTCAGGTGGTATGGTGCCAGACAAATTGTTATTGGAGAGATCTAAGTATTCAAGAGATCTCAAGGAGGCAAAAGATTGAGGAATGTTACCTGGGAATGAGTTTTTCTGCATGAGAGGATTGTTAGTCATGAACTCTCACCAGGTGCCTTGGGAATTTCACCAAAGAAACTGTTATTATCAACGTATAATTCTACGAGATTCTTTAAATTACTCAAATCTGATGGCAGGAGGCCAGTGAAAGAGTTGTGAGAGACATTAAGATAAATCAAACTTTCAAAAGCACCCAATAGCTGATTTGAAATACTCCCATTGAGTTTATTTTGGGCAAGGTCTAACTTCTGCAATTTTTTTGCAATCCCTGAGTGATAAAGGAATTGCTCCTTCAAATTTGTTATTGGATAAATAAAGCTCAGATATTCTAGAGAGATTGCCAATGGAGAATAGTATTTTACCAGTTATGCGATTCGAAGCAAGATACAATCCTTCAAGATTTTGAAGATTTCCAATGGAAATAGGAATTTCTCCAACAAGAAAGTTTCCCTCCATATCCATCCTGTCGAGGTTGACGAGATTGCCAATTCCTTCAGGAATACTTCCAGTGATCTGATTTCCTCCCAATAAAAGATCTTCGAGCCAGGTTGAAAAATTAGCTATAGAGTTCGGAATCACCCCCCAAATCTATTGAAATCTATAGCCAAAGATTGCAAGCTGCTGCAGTTGCTTAAAGAAGAGAGAAAGTTACGGTCTCCTGCTTTCCCACTTCCAAGGACGTTGGCAGAAATGGTCAGCACCAGAAGATTCTTAAGGTTTCCCATATTATCAGGAACTGATCCACTGATACCATTTAAGGCAATGTCAAATACTTGCAAGCTAGAGATATTGGATATTGACCTTGGAATTGCTCCAGTGAGCTGGTTAATTCCGATTAATAGTGCTTCAAGCTTTTGACAAGAAAGGCCGATTTCGGGTGGAAGCCTCCCAGATAATTTGTTGTCTGACGCATCAATAACCGTCATGGAAGAAAGATTATAAATTGAAGGAATTGAACCGAACAGGTTATTTCCACCAATATAAAGGTATTTCAAGTTAGAGAATCTGCCCAGAGCATTACGTATAGTTCCCTCCAAATTATTACCTTCAAAAGAGAGGACAAACAAGGATGAAAGATTTCCAAAAGAAGATGGAATACCCCCAATCAAATTATTGAAAGAAAGCTGAAGTTCAATGAGATTCTTCATATTCCCTAAGAGGAAAGGAATATCTCCTGTAAGGTTATTGTAATTTAAATTAATCACTTTGAGATTTGAGCAATTGGAAGCTCTACAGGTATTATGCCTTGGAGATTATTATGCTTTAAAGCAAGAAACGAAGCCCCTCAAATGACCAAGTTCCTTGGGTACACTTCCTTGCAACCTATTATGAGAAAAGTTAACTTCTCTAAGGAAGGTTAAATTTTCGATTGAAGGAGATATGATGCCGACTAAGTTCAAGTTACTCACGTTAAAGCTGATTACTCTTTGGTGCCGACGACCACATCGAACACCTTCCCACTCACAAAAGTGGAGTGAAGTGTTCCATGAACTTAGAGGTCCAGAAGAACCACCAACGAGCTGTTTCTTCAAAGCAAGCAAAGCTAGTTTGTCATTTTCGTTACTCCTCAAGGCCAAAGCACATTTGGAGAGCAAGGTGAATAGAACAGGGCAAAGCAGAAAGTACTTAACATGAATTATCCATTGGTTTTTCAAGCAGGATATATCCGTCACTAAAGGAAAATGAAGAGATTGGAAAGGGAACTGATTTAGATGAGCAACAAAACTGGTTTGATGAGAAAACAAAAACAAAATAAAATAAAATAAAGAAGGCCAAGCAAAAATAGAGAAAAAATTGATCTCTGATTCTTGTACAAGCTTAATTTGCACTTCATTTAAGTCATTAAAGTAATTGTGCACAAGCAACAAAACAAATTAAAAAAAAAAAAATCAGTCTAGTTAAAGATACTTTGATCCCAGCTAGTATGAACTAGGAAGTTATTTCTCCATGATCTCGTAAAGGTGATTGTATAGAAGTTTAATCGAGTAGCAAAAGCAGTTTTCTTCATTTTATTATAAGAGTGATTGTGGACAACAACAAAGTTAAAAGGAAGAGAAAGAAATTTGAACAGTGCAGTTAAAGCCACTTTAATTTCATCAAGCTAGTAGTGAATTTCTCCATATAGTTTCATGACCATCTAATTACTAAGTCACTCTACAAATATGTAAGTTCAAATAATCAAGCCAGTAAAATACTTTGATATATAGAAGTTACTATTATAATTCGATGAACTACCTAATTTATTTTTTTTATTTACGAATATTCGAACTCATTCTTTGAGTGGAGTACATATATACCATTGAGTCAAATACTTAAGTTTTGAAAATTAAATTTACACAATCGATGAAATTTCTCATGAAATTATAAATCTAATTATGCAATAGTAGTAGAAAAAAAAGTATATAGTTAACCATTTCTGAATTAATTGTATCATTAATATTCAGAATAGATCTAACAATTTATATATTTCTATCATATAAAGTATTGATAGTATAAAGTACTAATAGTTCATGTATTTATATTATATTATATAAAAATTATATATCATAATTTATGTCAACATAAAAATAATTTTTTTTTATTTTGTCGTAGTTGTATATGATTTTATTAAAATTTTAAATCATATCACTTTTATATCTTTTTTTATATTTTTTTCGTATCATATTTTAAATTATCAAATCTAATTTAGAATTGTAAAAATAAAAATATTTTATCAAACTTGAAAAGAGATGCTCCTATCCAACTCTAAAAAACTTCTTTCTCATTACAGGCATAAAAGGCTTTCACTTTGTCAAGTACAAAATCAAATTCCAAAATTTATAAAGAAAAAACATTACAAATAATAAATACAAAAGAAAAGAGATGATTGAAACAAAGATGTTGATGAACACAATAAAGAAATTAAAGATAAGATAAAGAATTAATTAATACAGAAGAATCATAACTTCAATGGAACATATTTAAAGAGGTATACGGACATATAAAAAGACTATACAAATTCCATGTGAAATGGAGACTACTCTTAGTAGAAAGAGAAGAAAGTCAAAAAAGAGGTGAATAAAAAACAAATAAGACATTACTATTTGAAAAAAAAAATGGGTTTCTTAAAGAATATTAAAGAAAGTAATTTGAATGTGATACGTTATGCTAATGGAAAAAAAAAAGATTATATTATTGTAAAATATGGAAACAGTATTTTCTTTTTTTTTATCTATTATCTATTTTTTTAATCAGTTAAAAAAAAAAGCTTTTTGTGTTTTTGGTTAAAAAAATTGCTTTTCAGCATGATAAAATATTTTTCTCGTCAAAAAAATTGAATGGAAAAAAAAAAAATCAGAGTTCATGACTATGAAAGTCTTCACTCAAAAAGGAAGGGTTTACGCTACAATTCAAATCTTGACTATGAAACTTTATGTAAACTAAGATTTGTAATTGAGTTGTTAATTAGAAGAAACGTTGGAAGATCGTCATAAGAAATAGGAGCAAAGCAGGAGGGATTGCTACTGAGACAAAACGATGTTAGATTAACATAAGGCTAATTTGAGAGGATCATGGTTGAGGTGAGAGCATGATTAAAGCCTATTAAGCTCAAATGATAAAGAGGACATTTAGATTTATATTGAGATTGGTTTTGATGAAATTTAAAATAATAATAATAATAATGAGATTAATTAATTTAATGGTAAGATTGGAGTGATGTAATTGCTATAACGATTTTTCAAACCACTAGATGAATTTGAAAATAAAAAAAATCATCATCATTTTTTTTTTTTTTGTTATATGTAATTGATCGCCTATTAAAATTTATGTTTTTAATAAATTTTAAAATTAATTAAAATTTATTAAAAAATAATTTTTTAGATCTGTGTAAACAATTTTGATTTGGGAATCGATTACACGTGAAAAAAATTAGCACCCTCACGACATTAGTTTAAAAAGATATCAATTAATTATGTTTAATAGTCTTAATTTTGGTATTTAAAAATTAATTTTTTTATATTTTTATTGTAAAAAAATATTTTTCTTTTGTATCCTAGTTGGAAGAAATAAATAAAAACATTATTTATTGAAAAATTTTTGAAAATATTTTAATATTTTAATAATATTAATAGGAACTTTTTCATCTAAAGAATTTTTAAGACTCTCTACTCGAAATTTTTAAAAATTTTGTTATCAATTATTCATATTTATCATCAAAACTTATATTTAATAAATAGATTGTAGAATATCAAATAATATTTTTTATACTTTATTTTTTATACAAAAACGAGAAATCATTATCAAAAATTATTCTAAATGCTTAAATACATTTATAATATTTTAGATAACTTTTTTACCTATCATTACTCAAATTTTTTAAGATTTCATCTTCGAAAATTTTTCGTTTACTTTTATAATCGATATAAAAATAATGTACATAAATTAATTCGTGATACTATTATGTGAAAGTTCATTTTTAAAAATTAAAAAGATAAACAAAAATTTGTTCATATTGAGAATCATTCTAAATATTTCAATTTTTTGACAATATTTTAAAAAATTATCTCACTTAAGATATTCTTAGAAATCATTACTCGAATTATCCATAATCTCATCATAAAAAATTCTCATTTAATTAATTTTATTATTAATTTTTAAAAATTATATAATAATATAATTATCTATAAATTAATTTTTTAAAAATATATACTCTTATAAATATTTATATATTATTTTCATCTTTTTAAGAAAATTATTTAAATTAAAAAAATAAAAATCTTTATATTGAAAAAAAATTTTAAATATTTTAATATTTTAATAATTTTTTAAAAAAAATTTCACTTAAAGAATTTTTAAGAATCACTATTTGAAGTCCCTAAAATCCTTTCATTGAAAAATTTATAATAATAATTTTTTTTTATTTTCATTATATTTATAAACATAATTTCATAAAAAATATAACATTATTTATTATTTATTGTTTATCAACAATATGAAATAATTAAATATATATCTAAATAAAAAATCAAAAAATAAATAAATAAATGAATAAGTTAAATTAAAATAAATTTACCGTTAGTTGATCCAATTCAACAAAAGAACCTAAAGAGGTGGGCTGACTTGGATCTTATCTGTGGGTTGCTAAAAAGAGGAGTCCAGTAAGGGGAGGTGAGATGGATCTGGGTCGCAGGTTGGACCCTGTCAAGAACGGGTCGGGTTGTATCTTGGTCATGGGCCGGGCTGACCCCCCGGGTTCCCTCATTGCCCTTTGTTTTTTTTTTTTAAATTCATTTCAGCTTCCCTATTGAAAAAAACATTGCTTCTTTCCTTCAAAAGAAACCACGAGGCAGGTGCCCCACCCCAGCCGTGCCCATTCTGGCGTCAGCGAGCCTCGCTGCCACCCTTCTCGCCGCCAGCCGCCGATACCAGGCTTGGCCGTCATCACTTCTCTCTTTCTCCTCTCTTTTTTTTCTGATTTGATTTTTTTTTTGTTTTAAAAGAAAATGAAACTGAATTTTTCTTTTTTTGTTTCTTTGTTTGCAAGATGGCTTTAGCTCTGGTGGTTATGGCGCTGGGTTCCTCCTACGGTGAGGACTGTGTTTTGTTTTGTGATATTTTTTCGTTGTTTTTTTAGGTATGATTTTGGAAGTGGAAACGGGTGTTTGGCCTTTTGATTTGGTGGGATGCGTGGCTGTGGGTTCTTTTTCTTTTTTTTTTAATATTTGGCGATGCTATTGGTAAGATTTGGGTGGTGATGGCGAAAAGATACTGATCATTTGATATCTAGTCACTAAATTTTACTGTTAACCACAGGTTTTCATATTTCATTTTAATTTTTTACTGAATTAAAATGATCTGATTTGAATTAAAGTGAATATATTAATTTGAACTAATTATTTTATGCCACTTTTTTACGAACATGCGTGATTATGAGAGGTTGTAGATGAAGACCAACGGATAAAGATTAAAAGTTAATAATAGATTAGAAATAAAAAAAATCTGTTAAAAGGAGAAAATTCAACCATAGGCCGAATAAATTTTTTAAAGAAAAAAATGTTAAAAAGAAAATATACATCACGATATTATTTAAGACAAAATCATTGCAAAGATCAAGCGCGTAAATATTTGATAACAAGAAAGAAAATTTTTATGGATGAAAAATTTTTTATGATTAAATATTATAATTATTTTTTTATTTAGTAAAGTCTAAATTTTTTTCGTTATTATCCATTTTCATCTTTCTTCACAGCCAAGATTGCATTTAACTAAAACAAATATATATCTTTTACTCGGAAAAAAACAAGATTGAAAAGGTGTAATATGATAACTTTTTTTTCTTGCTATCATTGCAGGACATACCTGAAGAAAAAAGGAGAGATAGAGGGCAGGCCCACAGATCACAGAACAGCTAGCAGAACAACTGCCACCATTATTTTATCACTGTCCCAAACGGAATTTTTCGTGATGCTTTGGGAATTGCTTTATACAAAGGAGTATTCAATTGGAAAACTATCAGAGAATTAATTGGAAACCCTGCTTTTAGCCTTTACTAAAAAATTATACTTTCCAAAATTATTCAAAACATGTATAGAAAATCAAAGCAGCAAAGCAATTTGGCTTATTCCCTGGTTAGCATAAATTATAATGAATTTGTAGAAGTATGAAAACAAGGGATACTAATGTGGATAAATAAATATGGAACATGGAAAATGATTTTCACCAAATAGTAGATTACTGATACAAACTGATACTGATAATAGGGGATCAAGCGTGGCAGCTGAGCTGACAATAATGCTTCAAAACACTGAAAGACTAAACACTAAAGACTCTAACCAGCTAGCAAGAGACCATTTTTTGGCAGATTTAACACTTATATACGCATGAAGCAGATTAGAGGAGATTATAATGATCATCTAAGTCTTTTTAAAGACAATCAAAGGCCTGAAATCTTCAGATTTAGAGAAGCAAACTTCAAGAATTCAGGATTTTTTTCCAGGACAGACATTCCCTTTTCATCTAAGGTTATCCAAGCCTCAATTCCTTTGCCACATTTTGTTTCAACAAAAACAGTGAGGTTTCTAAACTCATGACCAACTTTTCCAATTAGAGCAAGTGAACAAGGAGGGCCCCATCCGAAATCTACTTTGTAAAAGCCAGTATTTAGTCAGCTTGTGAAGGCCAAAATATCGGGTTTTTCCAAGGAAAACATCATTTCCAGCTGGTTAAAGTATTCATGTATGGCTTGAAACCCTTCTTCACCTTGTAAAGAACTCACGGATTCATCATCAAAAACTGCAATGGATTCTTTCATCAAGGTAGCCAATTCGGATAACTTGGTGCCTGTCTGAGCTGGATTCGAAAGTGCACTTGCCCACCAAAACACATATGCAATGGAACCATCCAATGAATTAGACTTCCCTCTAGGCGTCATGTTCACAGCTTGGACTACTATAGATGGTTTCAAGGATTCTGATATCACCCTAGACGCAGCATAGAACATTTTCAGACGAAACCTGAAACAGCTTCAGTTCGTGTCGGTATAGCAGCATCACCTTCCTCTTTAACTGTAGCCTTTAGTTTGACTATTGCTTGCGCATCAAATGTAAATCTCTTTGTAATGCAATTAGCTTCCATGAATCACAAGTTTTACATCAGCGACAATTAATTTTGGGGCATTCGATTTTTTTGGTGAAAACATAAAGGATGCCTCAGCTAAACTAGGATGACCAACAAATTTATGATGGGATCCACGAGAGATTCTACTCCAAACATTGCAGACAATCAAGCCTGTTTTTGCATCAGTGATTTTGTGAGATAGGCAGAGGCCTAATGCTATCCCACCACGAGCAAAAATTGTCACTCGACAAACCAAGAGGGGAACCTCATTTTTTGCTTCCTTGGAGAAAGGCTGGCATGGAAGCAATTTGTTCAATGACTCAATTTCATGATGCTTGAGAAATTAGGATAATCGACATTTGATTCCAGATGATAATTAAAAATGGAACACCCATATATAATTGATGGATGAACATGTTATCAGTAAATCTTCCGGAGAATGGATATAAGATATTGAGGGTTTCTGAAAGAGATACCTTTAGCTGAGTCAAAATATCGGTGGTGTTACGAAATTGTATCACTCAAGGAGTAGAATGCCATGGCTGAAACATAAGTAGTGGGAGTGAGCTGATAAAAAGGACGGATTTTGAAGGGTTTTCTTTGATGAATAATTTCTTGTGAAGATGGTTTGATAATTTATCTTGGAAGGATCTGAGTTTTCAAGTTCAACAGTGTTTTTTCAGATAAAATAATGCTTCGCAAGAATTGTTTTTTCTCACCAATACGCTGAAGCTACATTGAAAATTGATTATTTAAGGAGGAAAAATAATGAATTGGAATCCTTGATGAGTTAATTTGGGATTTGACCCTCCAAAAATCTTTTACTTTTTTTATTTATTACTTTTTAATATATTTATTAATACTGTTGATGAGTTAATTTGGGATTTGACGCTCCAAAAATCTTTTACTTTTTTTATTATTACTTTTTAATATATTTATTAATACTGTTGCATGTGTAACATTCAATCATAAATTATAAAATTTATACCGTGATTAAAATTATATTTTACTTTCAGTCATGAATTATAAAATTTATATCCTGATTAAAATTATATTAAAAATAATGTAAAAATTAATCATAAACATGAGATAAGATTTAAAATATTTATTTTTTTTATATTTAATATGGTCAAATTTCGAGTTTTAATTATTGAAGTTAAAATTTTTTTTTGAAATGTTTCGTTTCACTGTATATCCTACAGGCAAAATAAAATATTATAAAAAATTTTGACGAATAGTACTTTAAATTTTACATGCCCAATATGTATTATTTGAAGTTATTGTGCCACCTACTTACCATTTTTTTTTTCTTAAGATACTATAGTTTTATACATTTGCCTACACCTGATAATATATTATTTTATAAGATTACAATACAAGTATAAATTACAGTCATTGTCGATTATTAACTTTTAGTAATATGCTTAAATATTGTATTAACTAGGATGTAAGTGCAACAAATATAATAATTTTAAAATTATTAGCAATTTAATTTTAATATTTCGTTAATAAAGTACATTGTTGTTATCGTAACTTATAATATATTTATAATAACATTTGAATAAAAATTTTGTTAAACAAATAGATTTAAGATTGATTAATTTGACGTTGCAATTGCAATAAAATGTAATCACAACAGCAATAGCAAAAAACAAGCAAAGATTTCACGAAAGCAATTAGATAGCATGCAACTTTACGCTAGAGAACAAATCACACGATCATCGTTTTTTTTTTTTTTTTATCACAAATATTATCTTATTTGATATTGCGTTCATGGTCAAATTAATTTGACACTGTCCATGCAACGTGCTCTGTTTTCGTTTAAATTTTACTGTTGCTCTTAAAATCAACTTGAAAGTTCTCGTTACTTCTGTCTTACCCAATTATAGATTCAGTCTTTAAAATGTTTTGAGTAAATTACACCGCATTTTTGTGATTTTTTATAATATTTTTCAATAATATTTGAAACTCAAGTTTTGGATAAGACAAAATATTATGCAAACTTGAACTATTTCATCAATTTTCATCAACTATAGTTAAAATATACTGGAATTTTCTACTTTAACATCATGTGAACATTTCACATGACAAGGAAATGTACACGTTTGATTTTTGGATTTAAATTTATATAAGTTGAATGTTCATGTAATATTAACATGATATATTTTATTGAATTTTTAACAGTGACGAAATTTATGAATTTTTAAAACATTTTAAAAGGTCAATAATCCTAAAATTAAATTTTAAAAGTCGTGGGTGAGAATAAAATTATTGTACAAAAATCATGAATGTTTGATGTATTTTACTAATATATATATAAGTGAGCTGTAATGTTTGTCAGTTGGAAACTGGTTCATGAGGTCTTTTGCTGATATGTATATATATATTCCCATGTTCTGTAATTTTCATTTTCCCTAGAGGAATTGTTTGATATGAAAGTGTTCATTCTCATTTGGGAAGAATGGCCAGTAGAGAGATGATGATGATGAGTTTCTTGCAAATACACTGGTATTCCTACATCGAGGTCATCGATTACCAAGGCAGGGCTATCCTCTCAGGTACTGCTGATATAATCATCAATTCATCGTATTGACGTTGCTTTATGATCAACCTTATTTTAGCGTTCATCATCAACATTGTTTACATGGTCAGCTCTTTTACTTTCTAAATGCCAGGTTGACAACAGTTTCTTCTTACTCTGCACCTGAAATACTTTGCTTCCGTTCCTGCAAGCCCTCCTGCTCTGAAACAGTTTCTTCACATTGTGCATAAGTCAAAAGTTGTAGTATCATACTGAAAACGTTTTGATTTTCTTTATAAATGTGATATATATATATATATATATATGTATATCCATATCAGTTGTTTTAGTATATTATTTTAAATTTTTTAATTTAATATAAATATATTTATGAATATACATAAATTTGTATATTATAATATTATGAATAATTTACAAAATAAATATATAATATCTTAAAAAATTAAATAAATAAGTTTTAAATATAAAGAATAATATCACAAACTTTTTATAATATTTTTAAACTCTTAATTTGGTCATATAATATTTAAATAAATATTTTTTATATAAATATTAAGATAAAAACAACAAAAATGAAAAATTAAACTTGATTTTATAATTGTTAAACTTTAGAAAAAAAGCACAATTGCTTTCTTGAAAGATATTAAAATATTTTATGAACTTTGATTTGAAAAAATAAAGTATAAAAGAAAATAAATTATAATAAAAAATAGAAAAATTCAATTTTTAATAGTTATTTTATTAATTAATTTTATTTTTATTAAGTTAAAAATAATCAAACAATAAAAGATAAGTTAAAAATTACAAAATATATTTCATATTCACGTATCAATCAAAATAAGCTAATCCACAAAAATTTACCAAAATCAAACCAAACCAATGAAAATAACTAATATTACTCGATATCAAATTTGATACGAAATTTTTAAAAAAATATATATCATATTTTGATATAATGAAAAGATATTAAAACGAAATTAAAAATTATGGTTTCACTTAAAATTTGCTAGAGAGCCAACCACTCTAAATTAATATCGGCAAATTTGTAAGTGCTGAATCTGTTGGCAACCTTGGTTAGATCTGATAATTTTTAATATAATATGATAACGTAATATAAAAATGATACTAAAAAAATTATGTATAAATTTAGTGTAATTGTATTTTATGTCTTACTAATGTTAGCATGATTAATATAAGACATTATTTATATCATGTTCATGTCAAACTATATTGATATGCTTAAGACATGGTATTGTTCATAACATATAAAATTTTTTAAAATTATTTTAATTTATTTAAAAAATAAATTAATAATTATATTTATTGTAACATTTTGATATTTAAATATATTATAAATATTCAAAATTTAAATAAATTTTATTTAAATATTAATTTAAAGAATATTTTTATTTAAATTAATTAATTAATCATATTTAATTATGTTATTTGTAAATAATTGTATTAATCGTATCATATTGTGTTATTTTGATATAAATTAATTTTAAATCTATTAATTATGTGTGTTACATATAACACATAATAATTATATTATATTTTATTTATATTATTTATATCATTTAAATATTCACATCATATTTATATTAAAATTATTCATAATGCATCCAAAATTATATTTAAAATAAAACATGACAAAGCCTTACGTTCATACAAGAGTTGTAAATGATATATCAGTATTCACAAGTTATTAAAATTTCACTGAAATAAAATTTAAATTTGACTAAATTATTATCGAATAGAACTCGTGCTCAAATAGCTCAACTTATCGATTAAATTAAATTCGAGTATTATTATATTATATTCGAATAACTCACAAGTTTAATCAAATTTTTATATTTTAATTATTTTAATTAACAAAATATCTTGAATTCGAGTTTAAGATCGAGTACAAATAATCAAATTTTTATCAAATATAAGAATCAAATTTATTTTTATATTAATCAACTTTAATCGAATAAATTCGAATAATTTAATTTTTATCTAAAATTAAACTTTAATTAAAAAAACTAATCAAATTCAAGCTAAATTTTGAATCTCAAATTTAAAATCAAATTAAAACTTAAACTTAATATTATATTTATTCAAACTCAATCAATTACACATTTAATTCAGACAAATCAAATTTAAACTTAGGTCATAGCGCGGTTAACCAAATCTATATGTCTGAATTTAAAAAATAAAAATAAAGAAGCTACAGGCCTGCATTAATAGTGACAACTTTAGATACTAGCTGAATAATTGATAAGACACGTGTAGAAACAAAAACTCATTTTCTTCAATATTTTCTTTTTTCAAGAAAAAGGAAAGTAAAGAAAATGCTGCAAATGACATCTGAAGCCGGTGATAAAAAGCAGTACTAAATCGTCCCAAACCTTCGATTTAGTGATTAAAAATACTTAAAAAATATTAAAATTTTGATTTTAAATTAATTTTTTTATTTGTATTAAAATTTTATTATTTTAATATAATAAAAAAATAAAAAGTAGTACTAAATCTAATAAAGTTATTTGTATTCTTTTTATCTATTGCCTATAAAAAAAAGAAAAAAAAAAAGAAAAAGAGCGGATAAAATAGGATTCAAAGTTTAAAGTTCCGTGTTTTATTTAGTAAGATAAAGAGTAAGATTCGAGATTTACAGTCAAAAAGGTTTGTCTTTTTATCGTAAAAAATGAAACATAATCAGTTTTTTATTATAAAGATTCGGCCAAGTTTTCCTTTTACTTAATTATTTGTCGATCTTAAAGATATCAGTGAAGTGTCATGAAGATATACATCTTATCTAAAACTAATTATTATTCTTATTATTTAAAAATATTAAAAAATAACTTTTTATATTATTATTATTATTATTATTTTACTATTTATATTGACGGAATTGACATGTCGTTTTGAGTGTGACAACTGACAAAGTCCAATTGTAACGTTATAAATTAGAATTATGAAAAGTAACTTTCCAAGTGAATCCTTCTTTTCTTAGTTTAACGGTTAAGAAAAGGTGGTTCCAAGTCTCCGAAGGCAGAAGTAACTGGCTCTCATTTCACTTTGACTTTTCTTTAATTTAATGCGCAAATTTGACTATTCCAATTTTCTTTTTTTAATCATTTTAATTGCACCATAATACACCAGTTTTAGCTTTCAGTAAAATGTTTATGTAATATATAACATATATAATCGTATATTTTGAGTTTTTTTAATAGTTTTTTATTTGATTTAATTTCTTATAACAGTATTTTTAGACATTAAAAATACATTTAATTAATTCATATCATTATTTTAAAAAATAATATAATTTTAAATTGAAACCCCAAAATTTATAATTTTTTTAATTTTAAATTACCAATTTTTGGATAAAAAACACAAAAAAAATAGTTTTGTGACATTTAAGTGAAGAAAATATAAAAAGAAAAAGTTAAACCCCTATTTTTATTGATGGAGTTTAAATTTTTACTGACAGTAATTAAGAGATAGATAAAGTTTTTTTATTTCAATTTTATTTTTTTGCATATAAAATAATAATAATAATAATAATGTAGATATTTCATTGCAAGAATTGGTTTAGGGTTGTGACCAGTGTATCAAGTCTTATGTTGTATTGCCTTTGCTGTTGTTGTGGAATACGACTTGATGCAATTTGTTTTATTATTAGTAGATAAGAAATAATATGACCAAGTTCAAGACGGCACATAAAGGTGATTAGATAATTGATGATTTGACAATGTCCAAAACTACATCTGCATAATTTATGTGATTTGACAACTTTTTTCAAACGATAATAGTGATGGATAAGATTGTCTGCAATGCTAGATTTTTGGCAAAAAAAATATCAGTTGGGATTGGATTTGCTAGAAATATTTAGAGCGAAAAGAATTTATATTTTACTAATAATTAAAGAAATGGATTAGTATTTTAACAAAATAAATTGTTTTGCTCAATTAAAACATGGTTCTTCTCTAGTTTTATTTTTATAATTTTTTAAAATGGGTAATTTTATATAACAAATTAAATAAAACTTAATTGTTTTATCAATTTGGTTGAGTTTAATTGCATTGATTAATAATTTTCTATCTCAAATTATAGTATATTTTTTAAAATAATTAATTTTATGCTTAGAATATTTCGTTCAATAAGACATGCATGAATCTTTTAATTTTTTAAAAATTAATCAATTCATATTATAAATAAAAATTATGTAATAATATTTAACATGACTTGAAATTTTAAAAAATTTTATTATAAAATATTAATCCTTATTTGTATGATGAATATAATATATATACATAATTTTTTAAGTATATATAAAGCATAAATATGCATATAAATATATACATACATATATATATACATATATAAATATAAATGTATGTATATATGAATTTAATGCAAAATAAGAAAAAAAATAAATCAAATTGAGAACATCAAAACTTGATTATAATAGCTAAAATCTTTCTTTCAAAAAGTTAGACAAAATATGATTAAACTATTACAAATTACTATGAAAATTTCAAATAATGCTGCCAACATTTGACTACAACTGAGCCTACCCTAGGCCTTGGTAGCCCCTCTAATAATTAAACTATCTCAAATGTCTGTGCAGACAAATTAAAAAATGGTCAATACGAGTTTGACGTGGCAGATTTTGATTGCCAGTGCGCAATAAGAAAATTGAGGCTGATGCACCGAATATTCTCTCGATTGCCTAGAAAAGCACGTGCTGGGGGAGCATATCATGATTTCCCACTTGGCGAAATCTTAGAAAAGCTTTAGTGGGGGAGAAAATTAGGTGATCAGACTTACCAAACTAACCGTCAATTTATCGCGATAATTTTTAAATTTATCGGGAAACACTAATATCATGGTATTTTATTGCACGATTTTTGAAAGTAATATCCGTTTTAACGAAAGCTTTCCACAGCTTGCCGTTTCGCGCCGTCTAGATTGTCTTGATCGTTGAATTTTTTTTTATAATTTATAAAATTTGTTAAAAGTTTTTAAAATTTTTAATTTATAATTAATTTATGATTTTATAAAAATTGGTTTGATTTTAAAATTTTAAAAAATAATTTGATTTAATTTTAAATTTAACAATTAAAATTTAATTGTAATTCAAGAGTTTGTGGGCCGTTTATTTTGTCTTGATTGCTGACAATATCTTTTATGAAATTAATTGTTAGCAAGTACTTGTATGAGACAAAGAAAAAGGTTAAACAAAATTATAGAGGTAACATGCACTTGAAATAAATCTAATGCAATTTGTCACTAAAGTAATTATGTAGCCCTACTTAGTGCCAATGTCATAATGCAATCCTAGAAACCAAAGAAGGGTTGGTTTAATTAATTAATTCATTCATTCACCTTGGTAGTAAAATCTCTTAAGTAAAAAATAACAATTGATGGGTTCAATTGTTTCGATTAAAATATGATATATTAAAATTATAAAATTTGATTAAATTTTAAATTAATTTTTTAAATCGAAATTATTCAAATTAAATTTTACTAGTTAAGTTGATTTATTGAATTTTAAAAATTATTTTTTAAAATTTGCTATTATTTCATATTATTTTTAATATTTAAATAAATATATATAATAATTATTTTATTTTAAAAATTTTTTAAATTGATATAAAAATTAATAAAAAATATATAATTTGATTTAATTCAAAATTTTTTTATTTTTTCACTTCATGATTCAAAAATTGATTTGATCTAAATTGAATTCTAATTATTAAAATTAAAAATTTAACATTCTACTTATCATTTATAACAACATTAACTCCTTATATTTCACTTATAAAAGAAAAAGATTAATCCAAGAAGAAAGTGTTTTGTCACATGTACGATTAACAAGTTAGCGGTTAATGTCCTCGATTATATGTCGTGAAAATTTGTCTCAAAGCCAATGTTTAACACTCCTCAACTTGATAATTGCTTGCTGTTCAAAAGCCAGATTCCTAATTGTGAAATATCACTAGTTAAAATCTAATTTCTTTATAACTTTGTAACTTCCCATATTGATTGCTCTGTTTAAAAATAATTTAATTTGACAACCATATGCTATTGCCCTTATTGCTGGAGTTTAATTAAGTTATTAAAAGCTTGTCCATAATTGGAAGCTTATCATCTAAAATAAAAAGAAGCATCCATCTATTTATACTAAGATAGTCCTTCAAATGCAAGAATCAGAAAAATTAAATTGGATGATTCCCACATCTCATCCTAAATCTTTATTATTTTTAATTACAAAGATTCAATATTTTTCCCCCAATTATAGCATAAAGATCACTCAAACTAGAAAAAAAAAATCAGAAATTAACATAATTAATTTATACAATTATTCTTAAAATATGACATTCAATATGTTTATGATTTAAATTTTAACACTTATAACTCTCTCTAGATCGTGATTTTTTTATAAAAAAATAAATTGAAAAATATATTACGCATGTATAAGTTATAATTATTCTAAAAACTTTGTTCTCTCTTTATTTTTCTTATAATTGAAACTAAATCCAATTGAATGCAAACTCATATCCATCTTTGTATTCTCTTCTATTTATTCCTCAAGGAAGGATGAATCCCTTTGGCAAGGTTTGACATTTTGGAAAAAAAAAGAAAAAAAAGTGATGAATTGTGGAAAAATTGGACTAATTGAACGTGGAATGTTAAAACTTACAAGATGGGGAAAAGGACAAAGAAAATTAACAGCGTAAGCATAAATGTAAGAAGAAAAGAAAGAAAGCTAGTTAATAAAAAATGCATTTTTATTTTTGCTAAAAAAAAAAAAAAAAACCCACCTACCATCACCCAATTACCAAGCCAAGCAAAGCTCCCATTCTTTTTGAGTGATACCAGAACCACAAGCAAAGAATTTTGTTCTATTGGCTGCCTTTGAACTCCTTTAAAAAAATAAATCACTTCCGAAAATTTTCCTTCATGTCTTTTTCCGAAAAAAAAAAAAAAGCTTTTATCAAAATTTTCCTTCTAATAAACTTTTCTTTTTTCGAGTTAAATTAATTTTTATCCTAAATATTTATACTTTTTAAAAAGACATGTAATTATTGAATAAACTTAATGATAAAATCTATAAATTTATAAATAAATTAATTTATTCATAGATAAGATATTAAAATCAAATTAATAAATTTTTGTAAGTGCATCAAAATTATTGAAATAAAAGTAGGTCGAATAGTATATTTTTATTTTTTTGATTTTAAGACATCCAAGATTTTGACTTGAATGACAATGATCAAAACCAAACAAGCAAAGCTATAATTATTACCACTGGTGATGATTTTTTTTTTTTTTTATGAATATTTCTAACGCTCTAAATTAACATCCAAAAGACAAATTTTTAGGATATAAAATTAAAACAAACGTAAATTTTTTGTGATTCGGCATGGAGTATCTTCAGTTTTTTTTAATATCCTTCAATAAAATTAGTTTCTCTTTTATTTTAAATTATGGACTGAAAAAAAAAAAAACTCAAAAGTTGAAGAAATTGCATTGATTTTTGAAAGTTCAGAATCAAAAAACAAAAAGCCCCAAGATTCAGCTGGAGCAGATCACACTTAACCAATAAAATTAAAGCCTAACATAATAATTATCATTTGGACAAAAAATAATTATTACCCCTTTCATCTCAAATTATTTGAATTTGATTGACTTTCATAAAAATTTAAAAAACTTTTGATTTTGATATATTTAATATTAAAATTAAAAATTTTTATAAAATTAAAATTTCAAAATTTTTAATGTTAAAAAGTAAAAAAATTATTAAAATATAATTTTAAAATATAAAAAATAAAAATTTTAGATATTAAAAAAATATAATTTTGAGATATAAAAAAGGACAAAAAAAAAAAAAAGACAGTGGGAATAAAAAAGAGACAAATTTCCTTGTTTTTTCTCAGCGTCTCAACTCTCAACAACAAATAAATACCTAACAAAAGGGCGAGAATTTGAAAATCCCATGCAAAGAAAAGAACAAGAGAAACAGAGGAAGAGAAAATATCTCTTCTCTTTTCTCAGTTGACAGTTCTGTCTTGTGTTTTGTTTCTGTTCACTGTTTCGGACGGAAACCCCAATCCATTTGTCTCAAAACTAAACAAGAACATAAGTGAGAAGGCAAAGGCTAAAAGAAAGAAAATTGGAAAGAGAGAGTGAGGAAAAAAAACCCATTTTTGGGAGCAAAAAATTAGAGGAAACAGGGCAAAAACAGAGCAAAAGTGGAGAGAAAGTGAAGGAAAAAGAAGAAAAGGGGAAAGATGGGCATTTTAAGAGAAGATGTTGTAGTGATAAGTCCGGCAGAGAAAGCAGGGGATCCCACTGTTATAACAGTGAATTGCCCTGATAAAACCGGGTTAGGCTGTGATTTGTGTAGGATTATTTTACTCTTTGGGTTAAGCATTGCTAGAGGAGGTAAGCTTCATTTACTCACCATTTTTTAAAATTTTTTGGGGGTTTTTTGGAGTTGTAGCAAAAATATAAATGATGTGTCATTGTGATTTTCTTTGTTTTTGTTTTTTTAATCTTCATGGGAAGTTTTAACTGGTTGAATATTAGTCCTTTGGTTTTTTTTTTTTTTTGTAATTTTTTGGGATATGAAAAATGAATCAAACTGGTTACTGTTTCTTTTGTTTTAATCTTTAGCAATCTTCAATTTGTTTAGCAAGCAAAAACACTTGATTGATCATGGTTTCTTATGATATATCCTATTGATTTACTTCTTACTCTATTATTGTTATTATCCTTTTTCAAAATTTTTGTTTTAATATTTTATCTATTGATGGCACACAGATTTGGAAGTGTTAGTCAATTATTGATTGTATTTTTTTTTTTTTTTTGTGGATAAGATTTTTCAACAGATGGGAAATGGTGCTACGTAGTGCTTTGGGTGGTTGGGAAAATAAACACAAGGTGGGATTTGCTGGAAAAAAGGCTACTAGAAGTGTGTCCATCGTATTTCTCGACATCTGGGATTGACTATTACCGGCCTGCAAACCAGCAGCCAAAGAAATTGGATGTGTTTCTTCTGAAGTTTTGGTGTTCTTGTGATAGGAAAGGACTATTACATGGTAAACTTTCTTTTCTTCAGATTTAATCTTTTATAGGAATATGTAGCAATTAGTTAGCTATTTAATTAACATTCTATTTTTTTAGCTATTCTGAGAACTGGATATTGTTTTGCCTCAGTGCTTAATGTTTAAAGTGAGGTTTTGTCTTCTCTTTTAGGAGCAAGATAGTATTTGTGCTGCAATTCAGAAAAGTTTCTTGATTAAATCGTGTTGGACAAAATTTGTATTTGTTTATTAACTGGAAATATGTTCATGAGAATGAAATAGTAATACCTTTGAGAAGGAATATTTTTGGTTTTATTTTGCCTTCGGTTTAATATTATAGGGTTAATTTTATTCTTGTTCAAGATGTTTGAAAAGCCAAAATGCATGGCAAAATTAATGTGAATTGTATGAGTTTTGAAGAATAACAATATGTGAGTATTAAAAACTAAACTTTTTATTTCAATCTTGTAGCTGGATTTTGGGGGAAAGAAAGGAAAATTCGGATTCAAATTTTAAATTACTTTATTTGGAAAATTATCGAATTTAGAAATTGTCTGGTGAAAGGAAACGAGAGCCTTTCTTAAAGTACAACTATTTTAGAAGGAAAACAGGTATCAAAAGGAATGTGAGCATTTTTTCAAAGGGAGACTGGTATCACCATGACTTTTCTGTAAAACATGCAGCCCCTCAACGATAACATTATGAATTTCTACCATACCAGTATGTTTCTCTTAATGAATTACCTTCATTGCCAAGTGATCTGTTCGCTTATATAGGCAAAGAGTTGTGTACTCAAACACAACAAACTGGGTTTTTGAGTGGGAAAGATATATACATATCCTCTACCATCTGCTGTTTGGAATTTTCTTTTAAATTTATTTTTCCTTGTTTAATTGGTTATAGTTACTGCTCCATAACTGAGTGTAGTTTTGTTGATTTTTGAGATTAATCAAGAGTTCTTTTGTGTTTATGGTAATTGGTATGTCCTTGTCATTTAGTTAATTTAAATTTGCTTTTTTTTTTTTGGTTATGATAGATGTAACTCGGGTCCTTTTTGAGCTGGAGCTTACAATAAAGAGAGTGAAGGTTTCTACTACTCCAGATGGAAAAGTGATGGACCTCTTTTTCATCAGTGATACCAGGTTTGTTAGTGTTGAGAACTTTATGTATAACTTGAAAGTAGTTGATCATTCTATTTTCCTCATTGCATTGTTGCTTGGTTCTTTTTGACCTATTTGATTGTCTAGTACATATAGGGAAAAATGAATAGAGTATTTGGATTGTTAAGGGTGTGAATCTTTTCATAATGGTTTCTCCACAAACGGAATCAGTTGACTGGGGCACAAAGTAGTTCTAATAAATGGCATGTGTTTTACATGTGAAACAGGGGAAGGCTGTTGAGGTTAACATACTGAATAATTGAAAATTAGAATTTGGAATTAATTTAGGCATAAATGAACTCTAGTTTCCTTTTCTTGTGAGTCATATTGCTTTAGACTTACACATAAAACTAACTGATCTCTTGAAAGGGAATGCTCTACTTCTACTGGTTTCCAAAGTGAAGTGATTTCTTAAGAAAGCAGATACGATTTGTTTTTAAAGCAATGTCGAGTGGTGATTATCTAATAAAAGACACATCAAAGCACCATATATGGTTTCACGGCTGCTTTATATCCTTGGTTGTCATATGACTATATCCCTAAGTTATACTTGATCTTTTTCATTAAATTGAATGAACTTTTCACAATTCATTACATATGAAACTTAAATTGATGGTATTTCTAATTGAAAGAAAAGAGAAGTTTGATTATTAATTAATACATTGGACCCTCAAATTGGACTTTTAAATAAATAAAAAAAATTCCCTTTTTTGTAGTTTATCTGACATTAAGAGGAAGCTAACTTCTTTTAATGGAAGAGATACAACCTCTTTTCTGGGCACATTGTGATGGAGTGAATTAGGAAAGAAGAGAAGATATGTGGATAGCTTCTGGTATCACCCCGGACTCACATTAAACTTGTACCATTATGTTGATTTATCAGGACAATGCATGTATTTGCTGTTTCCTGATATATATTTGTGTGTGTGCAGGCATGTATGTTTAGATGATAAACAAAAAAGTCAACATAGCTGTAGAAACATGCTATATAGGAGAGAGAGAGAGAGAGAGAGAGAGAGAGAGAGATTGTTGAGATGCTTTTGTAACCTGGTTTCCCCCCTTTTTTATAATTTAGGGAACTTCTTCATATGAAAGAACGTCAGGGTCAAACAATTCTTCACTTGAAAACTGCACTAGGTGATATATTGGAAAGTTGTGAGATCGAATCAGCTGGCCCAGAAATAACTGCATGTTCACAAGGCACTTCATTCCTTCCTTCTGCAATCACCGAAGACATGTTCAGTTTAGAGCTGCTTGCACGATATCCCAGTGGATTACTTGCTTCAAACCCTATATCGATTACAGTGGACAACAACCTTAGCCCCTCCCACACGCTTATTCAAGTCCTCTGCCAGGATCACAAAGGTCTAATTTATGATATCATGAGAACCCTAAAGGACTACAACATCCAGGTACATATCTTAAACTATTAACATTTGTATTGAAAAAGGTTTTCTTTTTTTTTTTCTTTGATTTCTGGGCCTATACATACAGTACTTTGCATTTGCTTGCCATCGGTAAATCTGAAGAGCAAAACCCATGATAAGTTAAATGGCCAATTCCTCCCCCTTTTGATGGTTTTATACTTTAAAATTGCAAGAGATTATCTTCTGAAACTTGAGTGTCTACAGATTAATGCTTGGAATTTCATTTAGACATTGTGGTTCCATGATGGAACCTGGTCGAAAAGAGTTGTGTCATAACTGCAAAACTATGTAACTTGGCTTCTCTCCTTGATTACTCAATTTCCTATAAATGCTTCATTTAAAAATTAGTATTTCATAGCAGGTTTCTTATGGACGATTCTTTGCAAACCAAAAAGGTGGCTGTGAGTTGGACTTGTTCATAGTGCAAGCCGATGGTAAGAAGATTGTTGACCGCAATAAGCAAAATGCATTATGCTCTCGTTTGAGGATGGAGCTTTGGCGTCCTCTTAGAGTGGCTGTGGTAAGCCGGGGCCCTGATACTGAGCTACTAGTAGCAAACCCTGTTGAATTGTCTGGCAGAGGCCGGCCTCTTGTTTTCCATGACATAACCCTTGCTCTCAAGAATCTTAGCATCCAGATCTTTTCGGTATTGGCCTTGATATCCATTATTATTGTCACTAACAAATGGTTGTTCTCCTCAATTTCTAACTGCAATTTGGTTTTTTGAACTTTCACAGGTTGAGATAGGGAGACACATGATCTGCGATCGGGAATGGGAAGTATATAGGATCCTACTCGACGAAGGAGATAGTATTCGTGTTCCCGGGAATATGATCGAAGAGGGTGTTAGAAAAATATTAATGGGTTGGGAATAGTTTAAGATCACTAACCGTGTCAAAAGGCCTCTAAGGTCTCCACAGTCACTGTACAGCACATCTTTTTTTTTTTGTTGTTGTCTTTTGACTAGATACCAACTGTAAATTGTAAAGTTGCCTTAAAAAGAAAATGAAAAGATGTTTGATTCCCATCTCTGCATTGCCTATGAAGAAATTTGGCTTAAGCTCCAGCACTTGCTTTAAGAATAACATGGTGAAGACTTTGAGCGGTCATTGGCTTTCCAAAATAGTGTTTTTGGTAGGCACGCAAACCAATTTAGAAAAGCGACCAGCCGACCAGGCTAAGAATTTCCTTTGGAATAAAAAACAAACGTAATACTCTAAACCAATTTAGTAAATCATCAACTGTTGCATTTAAAACAAAAACATTTCATGAATAAAAAATCTAAATTCAATGCACCATAATAATCTTAATTTTCTTTTCAGTCGAAAAAAGTCATATTTGATGCCCGTACAAATTTGTTACATGCTTTGTATTAGTTGGAAGAGAAATGAGAAAAGTCTTTCCAAAGAGTTTTCAACTTCCAAAGAATCAAAGCCAACTCAAGAACTAACTAAAACAAAAACAAAAACAAAAACCTAAACTCAAACTCTCTTCTTCTGTCTACCACACAAATTTGGTCCAAAATCCAATAGCCCCACGTGTCCTCCAACCAGACCAACCTCTTTACGTCCACGGTCGTTAACTTCCATCACTGTTTGGATCCCACTTTCCCTTCAATCCCAGGGGAGATCCCTCCGAATCATCTCCTTCCCCCTTTCCCTCCCATATCTTCTTTCCTTTCCTTTTAACAAACTAAAAGGAAAAGAAAAACCCAAAGAGAGAAAAACGTACTAAACTAACTTGTTAGAGCTAAAAAAGGAAAAAAATGAGAGCTTTGAAATCGAGATTTGTTCTAATTGACATCACTAATAACGCAACGTCATGGCACCACCGTCAAAAGCATTCCCACTTCATAACAAGGACGCGTGGAGCTCATCAAAGAGCAGCTACGGCATCTATGAGACAATCTCAGCACTCGGTTCTCCGGACCCCACAAATCCGTAAACAGTCTGATCGTACCACATCCTCGAATGGGTCGTCGTCGGATTACCCGAACCCGGCTTCAACTTCCCCGGTCGAGGCTTGTAAGGAGCTTGAGCTGTTCCTGGAAATGTTGCCGTTGAGGATGAATAGCTTGCTTTGCGGGCATGAAGAGATTGGAGAGTTGATTGAGGTGGTTTTGGATTTGGGGAGGAGGTTTCCTTCTGGGGATTGGGTTATTTCGGAACAGCCTGTTATGCATGAAGATTTAAGGCATGCAATATCTAAGGTAATTTTAAGTGAACTAGTAGGTTTAATTTTAATTTTTGTTGTATGTAATGAGGTTTCCAGTAATATGAGCTTTTCACATCAAATAATTTTGGTAATAACATGGTTTAATGTTACTGTGCATAGGAAGATTGAGATCGTGAAATTATTTTAATTGTCCTTTGGAAGAAGTTGACTTTTTTACATTGGTTAATGAACTGGGTAATTCTTTTTTACCTTATTTCGTTTATTAATTCATTTGTTTAGGCTCGGGGTGGAATGGAATGAGGCAGCATCTACCACCTTTTCGATAAAGTTTACTTTTTTAATATTGTTTTTGTTTAGCTTTAACCTGTTATGAACAGGTAGAGATCCAACTACTTTTTTTTTCCCCGTATAATGTCAGTTATTTATTTACTAATTTATATACTATGTAACAAACATGGTCAACATCGGTCGTATGATGATAATGATTGGTAGTCAGATACTAGTAGTTTCTTTTTAAGTGTTGAATTGGGCTTCTCGTGGGTTGGCTGAGTTCTTTTTGTAGTCCAAGTTGCTTCTTTTGGCATAAAAGTGAACTGAAGTTACTCGTTTTTTTCTAGGTTGGTGATTTTTCGGCTCAGGTATTGATGGATCTTTACATCGCATAAGCAAATATTCAAATAGCGGTTTAAAAACAAAATAGCCATAGTAAAATAGCGATAACGTCATCATCCGTTATTATTATTGGATAAAACACGATTGTAAAATTTATTCACAATAAAAATAAAGTGTAACAGTCGTAAATAACGATTTAACGGAGAATAATGACAATAACAGACTGTTATTATTGTTATTTCGTTTTTTTTATACGGATCTAATAG
The DNA here is from genome assembly GCF_047325235.1 of Durio zibethinus. NCBI lineage: Eukaryota > Viridiplantae > Streptophyta > Magnoliopsida > Malvales > Malvaceae > Durio > Durio zibethinus. Next base: position 20,123,302 of record NC_143175.1, read on the forward strand.
TTTGAGAAAAAAACAAAATTTCAAGTTTTAACCATTTAGTATTTCGGTACTCGAATTCATATCAACATCAAGTTTTCAATCAATATTCAAGATCAAGTAAGAAAAGAAAGTTAAATTATTTTTTTTTTGTAAAATTTTGTAAAATGATATGTTATGAGAGTTTGAGACTTGAGAGAGACGAACGAGATGTATTGAATAAGTGATAATGATAAAAAAATACGAGAAAAAATGAGAGATGAAAAAACAAAAAAAAATTTTGAAAAACAAAGCTTTGAATGTGCGAAAAAGATGAACAGAAGTTGGTTCTAGATGGTTCTGTCGTCTTGCTACAATTAAACATTTGAGGGGCATTAAGGCAAGCATCCGAGGAGGGATTGGGTGGGGTGGGGTGGGGTGGGGTGGGGTGTAGGGTGGTGGGAAGGGATTGGGTATGGTGGGGTGGTGGGGGGTGAGAGTTGAATTTTTTATTTAATTTTGTAATTAATTTTTAAATTTTTTTTAGATAAAATTTAATTAGAGGTTTTAAAAATTTATAATTAAAAAAAAAAGAGATTAATAATTTAATATAATATATATAGAGATTTTAGATGAAACATTTTGATAAATTTTTTTGTATAAGTGAGATTAAAAATAATTAAAATTAAATATTATATTTTAATTGTGTTATATATTAATTTATAATTTTGCATCTGAATTTTAATTTTTTTTTTATTGTTTTGATATTTTATTGTTGTCAATTTTTTTGATATTAGATTAATTCTTGTTATTTTTGTGTAATTATTGAAGATTGTATTTATTATATAATTATTGAAAGTTATTTGTGACAAAAAAATTTATATCAATTAGTGTATAAAAAAGATTAAGTTATTTAATAAATTTAGCATTTTATGATCTATTACTCTTATTAAGATTAAAAACTAAAAAATAAAAAATATAGGTTTGAAAAGTTTATTAAAATATAAGTTTGAAAATTTTTAATTTTTGAAATTTTTTTAGATAAAATCTAATTAGAGAGATTGAAAGTTTATAATTAAAAAAATTAAGGGATTAATAATTTAATATAACATATATAGAGATTTTAGATGAAAATTTTTGATAAATTTTTTTTGTATAAGTTAGACAAAAATTAATTAAAATTAAATATTATATTTTGATTGTGTTATATATTAATTTATAATTTTTATATGAAATTTAATAAATTTTTTTATGAATAAACCAAATATGAATGTTTTTTATAATCTAAATAAAATTATGAATAATTTTTTTAAAAAATAAAAAATATAGTATCATAAACTATTTTTAAAATTATTGAATAAGAGTTTTTATAATTATAATTATAATTATTATATTTTATATAAAATTGTGCAAAAAAAAAAAAAAATACAACTGCGATAACCGCAGTGATTGTAATGATTTTCGTTATATCTGAAAACGCGATAAATGCGACGCGACCAAAAACGCGACCGCGATCGTTATTTAAATCTCTGCGCATTAAGTGCTATTAGAAACGGTAAATTGCAAATAATTGGCCTCACTTGTCGGGTGGGGTCGAGCTGTGTCTGGAAGTGCTGAGATTATACGGGACTTAGTTGAAGGAGGAGGCTCCACCCTGGTCATAGGTCCTCCAGGAGTTGGTAAAACAACCTTAATCAGGTACATACCTGTGCAATGTTTACAAATTCAATCTACTGTTTCTAAGTTCCTCCAAAGTCTTTTTTGTTGGTCGATGCCATTTGCTGTTCAAAATATTATTGTCAGCTTTTAAAATGAAAATAAGTTTTACTTACGTGTTTCAGGTAGGTTAGATAACTCCTCTTTTCATACTTATTCTTGTATTTATTTTCTTTTTCTGACTGTGGATTCGATTTTTATTAACACAGTCTTATTATCTTAATATTGTCTGATCTTGCATCATTGTAACTGACTCTGACTGTTTTTGAGCTTGCTGAAAGTTCTTGAAAGAACTTTATTGGGTTCAATCCTTTGGGATATCTCCATTATGATATTTGACATAAAAAACTCTATTAGTTTTATATGGTATGGGATTTGTGTATCTGAAGAATCTTTGTTTTTTGCAGAGAAATCGCTAGAATGTTGGCTGATGAACACATGAAACGTGTTGTCATTGTAGATACATCAAATGAGATTGGAGGTGATGGAGATATCCCCCATGAAGGAATAGGGCGTGCAAGGAGAATGCAAGTTCCAAATGTAAATATGCAGCATAATGTGAGTGTTGATTTGTGGTTTTGCTCATTGCTATACATCAAAATAACTCATGCTGGGCAATTGTTTGCATTAAGTATAATTATCGGTGGGTTCATCTACCTTGCAGGTAATGATAGAGGCAGTTGAGAATCATATCCCTGAAACCATCATAATTGATGAAATTGGTACAGAGCTAGAAGCATTAGCTGCCAGCACCATTGCTCAACGAGGAGTTCAGCTCGTTGGAACAGCCCATGGAATGACTGTTGACAACATAATAAAGAACCCTTCTCTACAGATCCTTGTTGGTGGCATCGAGGTGCAAAGCAACTCCTATTTTCACTTCATACCACTCATATGGATTTCAATATACTCCAAGTGGCATTATTTTTCCAGTTGGATGCACCACTTAGGTTATTTTACATTGTTTCTCCGAGCCTGTTCACTTGGTTTCATGTTGTAAGGAAATTTGTGGAGCAACTAGAAAATTTCAAGTACAATTGTTTTAGATAGGTAAAATTAGATCAATCTGTGCCATTTTACAGAAGGTTTTTCATTGGATTGCAACAAGTCATTCTTTCATTTGAAAACAGAGTGCAACTCTGGGTGACGAGGAAGCAAAGAAAAGGAAAATGCAAAAGACTATTCTGGAAAGGAAGGGCCCACCAACATTTACATGTGCTGTTGAGATGATATCTAGGATTGAGTGTCGCATTCATCATAGACTTGATGCAACAGTGGATGCTATACTGGCTGGTACATATTCCTTCTTTGAGTGTCTACATTCCTGTATTTGAATTGACGTTTTCATATAAGCAGATGTACTAAGTAGAAACATTTGTGGTTGCCAGGAAAATCTCCTTTGTTCGAAATTCGTCAGATGGAGGCTGAAGCTAATATTCCTCTCAAGTCCAATACCTAAAATTGACATCTTGAGCAATCTGACTTGCCTGATAATAAAGAAAAATGTGCTGAGGTAGATTTTAATGAGGAAGATGAAGATTATCTTCCTAATCCTATAAAGAAAAAGAGGTTTATCGGATCTGTGAGCAAAAGGAGCTCACCAATATTTGTTTTTACTTACAAGGTGAAATAGACAAATTTTCATTTCCATTTCATTTTCATCGTTTTTGCGTTCTGTATCTTAATTTGAGGCTACATTGAGAAAATTGGGGGTGGGCTTCAAGATTACTTGATGAAATGGGCAAAAGGGAGAAGGAAAATATATAATTGGAGAAATACTTAATCTAAATTTATATATAGTTTTAGAAAGTTTTGTCAAAAAAAAAAAAAAACTGATGATTCATGTCTTATTGGATGACACTCCAATAGGATATTGTGGGTGGGTTCCATAGGCTTGATGAAATGTGGTGCCCTGCTGGCCTTTATGAGAAATTCAATGAGCTTTTTGATAATGCTGCTGTCAAGTGTGGCAGTGCTAATATGATTTTTGTTGGTTGGATTTATTGTTTAGATTCTTGAAGCTGATCTCTTACAAGTAACAACAGCTATGGGACTTGAAGATGAAATAGATGTTACTGATGACATTGGGATGGCTGATGCAATTTTAGCATCTGTGTCTGAAATAAAGCAGAACCTCTGGATTCGCGGAACAGCAAAGTTTCACAAGTTTCCAATGTTTGTCATTAAGGTATCTTCATAACTAATTCACAAACAATTGTGCAAAAAAACCGAGACCTACTTCCCTTTTTTCCTGCTACTATCTTTAATGCTGATATGAAATGTCTTCAAAAAAGAAATGGTACCATTCAAGATGTGTTTAATTGATATTAGTTTTCTTGGATTTCAGTCAAATACCATGGTACAAATGGTGAAGGCAGTGCGTATGATTCTTGAAAGGAAATCATACGGCTCAAGATCAAACCATCCTAACAGAAATTCTTTTGATATTGAGATTGAAGATGATGCACCAAAAAGAAAACCCACCTTGGAAGAGATTGATGCCTTAGAGGTGCAATATCTTTCCCTTGTTCTATTTGTTCATTACAGTTCGAAAATTCATCAATTATTCTTAAATGCTTGATGATGAAAGTGCTTGTTTATTGCAATCAGTAGTAATGATAGAGATTATCATTGAAAAGTAGTAATTCTATAGCAAACAATGATGCTCCAGGAAATTTCCAAGCTCTAATAATATCGGTTCAATCATCACCTGTCTGTGTTTTCTTCTAGGAGGTTCGTCTAGCAATTGAATATATTGTAATTCCCGGTGGAGAGCCCGTAGAGCTTCTTCCTAGACGTTCTGAGATAATCGCCCACCAGCTTGAGCTTGTCAAAAGCTATCTGCTGGCTGCAGAAAATTCAGGTACTGAGCTTAACCCAAGGTTGCAAATTCTTCCTCGGAGATTGAAAACTAGTTCAACTTTACAAAACGAAATGGGCTGGAAGCCTCTAACAGATAGCAGAAGTGGGGGAACAAGTGTAACTAGGCTGCCCCCTCCTGCCTGAATAATTTGACAAAATCTCCAATTCTAACATATTTCAGTCATGAATCATTGATTGATACATACACCAGTTCTTATGCGGTTCATACGTGAATTATGTATTTCGTTGTGTATTTATTTAACTTTGTAAAATATTACTATAATGACATTTTATTATTGTTTGTTTCTCAATTCTTGATTTATTGTTAGAGTACTACATTTTTAGTTTTAGTAATCAAAATTTAAATTCTGATAACCGGCAATTTCAAATAAAAAAAACTGATAATTTATTCCAATAATATCAGTAAATTTTTTTTTAAAGCATGAATTAGAAAGTAACATTAGTTCAAACATGATTGTAGCTCAAAAAAATGTCAATGCTTTTTATTATTCATCAAAATTCTAATTTTAATTTTAGTTCCTCAACAATGTTTTATTTAATTTTCTATGGAAAATGAACATTTTGTCAATTTTTTTTAAATGTAAAAAAGAAGTGTAAATGACAAATAAAAACATTTATTTAATTAAATAAAAATGATAAAGGGATAAAAAAAATGATTTCTTTTTGTTTAAAAATTCTCCTTATTTCACATTCATTTTACAGTGGGCTAGTCCTGAACATAAAGGCCCAATCTTTGCTTACAAGTATTGTTCCTAAAGCCCATTACTGGAACGTATAACACCCAAGCAGCAAAAAAATTTCACGTGCCTCGATAACTGTCTAGGGTTTCAAAATCGCTCAAAAAAAAATTGTCACAATTTCACTGCAACCCCAAAAACCAACAGAGGAGAGGTAAACCAAAAAAATAAATTTTCGCATTTTTTCCTGGGAAAGTTAAGATTTTTCTCAGGAAACAAACAAATGTTTTTTTTTTTAAAATTTTTTTTGCTTTATTTGCTCCCATTTTCAGGTTTTTAAAGAAAGAAAGAAAACAGGAATTATATGTAAGGGATGGCAGGGAAAGAAGAGAACCGAATATTTGTCGGAGGATTATCATGGGATGTCACGGAACGACAGCTTGAGCATGCGTTTAATCGCTTTGGCAAAATACTTGATTCTCAGGTACCTGTCTTGAAAAAAAAAATGTTTTCTTTTCTTTGTTTCTGCCTTTTTTTCTTTTTTTGTTTGAGTTATGTTTGGTTGCCTGAAAAATGGAGAGTAATTGTTGGGAAAATAACAAGTTGAAGTTTAAGGGAAAATGGATTGTTGAATTTGCTTTCATTTTGGTTGGATATTGTAGTTTCAGTGTTAGAATTTATGTTATATTAGTGCTTTGACTAATGGGTTCTCCTTGCTTCCTTTTTTTTTTTTTTGGCATTTAGAAGGGTTGTATTTAGTTTCAAGATTGAAGTTTGTGTTAAGAAGGGTTGTTATATTTGCTCACTTGGTTTTCATAATTTTGGACTTTTTGTATTATTTTTATGATTCTTTACAAGTTGGTTTTTCCCCCCATTTTGAAGATTTTTTTTTTCAACATTGAAATTTGTGTTAAAAGGGATTGCCAGAATTTGCCTAATTTTAGGTAGGATGTTTTAGTTATAAGTTCTAGAATTTTTATATCATTTTATTTTCAAATGGGGTTTTGTCATTTTGAATGATAGTAGCGTTCTCAAAATTTTAATTTTGGGTCTATAATTTTAAGTGACTTTGTTTTTAAGTGTGAATTTTGTGCTCAGGTAGGTCACTACCGGTGAATTACTGAATTTGTGAGTGATCTCTTGGTAACTGGTATTTTTTTCAAGTGAAAAAGCAGGTGCATCTAGTTGTTGTTGCATGGGGTCTTTCAATATTTTATTTTTGGATTTGGTTGAAGAAGAAAAAGAAGTTTTGGTTTTGTGCATGTAATTGTTTATATGCATGTCAAGAAGTTTGAATGGAATACTCTGTATTTTCTTCTTCTTCTTCTTCTTCTTTTTTTTTTTTTTTCCGATTTTCATCTTAAAAGAAACAGTTTTTGTTATTATTCAATCTTGTTTTGTTCTATAATTGGTGTTAGAAACTCTTGATTTGGATATGCTTTACGAAGGTAAACAGCTTGGACAGAGCTATTGTGTTTCATAAGGATCTACTCTTCATATACTTCACATATATGCTGGCAAAAACAAAGACTCTGATCTTTTATATAGATTTACGTGACTTGAATATATTTACTAGCACAAGATTTTAACACCCATTTGAACTTTACTCTTTTCCTTTGCCTAAACTTGGTTGTTTGAATATTTTTCCTGGATTTAACCCAAAGCGTTAATAGGGTTTTTAATAATAGAAGGCAGAAGATTGTACCAAATTATTGAAATTGAAACTTATGTTGAAACATTGCGACATTTGTTTGACAATATTAGACCTGGCAATTTGTGTTACCGTATCATGTAAAATATTGTATTCGTGTCATGTTTTACATGAAAATCATGTCATAGTTCGTGTCGACATGAAAACATAAAATACAATATTTTGGTTTTATTAAATTTATTTATTTATTTAATTTTAAGCTGTGTTATCTCCATGTCCTTTATTTGTTCGTATTGTGTCAATGTGTCATGTTTTAAATTGCCAGGTCTGGACAATAGTTTTTAACATTTTTATGTTATGTTACCTTTTTTTCTTGGAAGATGATTATTATGTCAAATTCTCCATGATACTTTAAATATGCCTCCATAATGAGTCTCTTATCTATGTTTCACACAATCATTGCTGATAGAGAGAAACTGCTTGCATATATCAATATCAGAACCCTTTTTACAAGCTTATGTGATATTGGGCTATAATTAATATGTATGGATTGTTTTTTTGTTCTCTTTTGTTACTTGTTTCTTATCTTATTGAAATGCTGGTAAAAACATTTTGACATGTGGTGGAAGGGATTTTTAAGAATTGTTTTTATTCGGAGTGACTGCATCAAGTCGTTTAAGTGCAAGAATCTCTATTTCTAATGTTCGAGCTCAAAGTGTTCATTTAAATTTAAGAGGTATGGTTCATGAAAGGGAGCTGATGCTAAAACTGATTCTTTTAAATTATTTTATGGAGAAACAGTTATATTTGGATTAAAGAATCCTTGCATGAAGCCCCAGGCAATAAGCTTTTTGCTTTATTTGTGAAATTTACTTTTGAAGAGCCTAAAATGATCATTGAGAGTGCCTAAAGAAATAAGCCTTGTTTGTTAAGAGGCTATTCGTGCTAAAGCACACAATGAAGCTTTTGTGGAGTTAGCTTATGAAAAATTTACGGCAAGACCAATTTCCTTGTTCATGATGGACAACAATGGGTAATGATTTGTGTGAATTTGCCTTCTGAGAGGACCCAGAGGTTGTCAAGGTATCTTTTACTGTAGGGTATATGAAGCATTTGTAGACCTTTCTCAGTCGTGAAGAGTACTTGTGGAGCCTTACGATATTATACAGATCTCACATGTCTGACGTTTTTAGTTATGGAGTGTGCTTATGTGCCATCTTTGTCTCTACTCTCTAGCATACTGTTTTCTGGGCCATTATGTTCTTAGTGATGGCAAAGATTCAACACAATTGTGTATACTCATGAACGATTATGCAGTTTTTCCCGAGGTCAAAATTACCTGCTTTTGGATGGGATCTACATCATCGTATCTGCTGATGTGGTAAGCCCATGGTCCAATATCCAGTTTTTCAGCCTTATTTTGTCAAGATTTCTATTTTGATTTGCTTTGAGTTTCCCCATTGATTCAGAATAGAATTGAAGTCACTACCAGATTAGTTGTAACCATGTTCAGGAAAAATTTCGCCATTTCCTTTGGAGTATTGATGAAGCTCTGTTAATCTTTCCTCTTGTCTAACATTTTAAACTAGTTAAAAGTGAATTTCAGATCAGTTTAAGTCCTAATCCATGAATATCCATATAGTGAGCTCAAATCTACCATTTTCATGCCTCTACCACCATTCAGCCAATCAATCTAGCAAATGCTCCAATTTGTTGTTCTTTTGCTTCTGCCTCCAATCGAAGCGTCAGAAACTTGAAATTGTTTTTATTCCGGGATCCAAATGTGTTCTTTTAGTAGGACTGCATCTGTATGGCAGATAATAGATCCATCACTCTCTGTAGCACTAAGTTGGATGATTATAGCATTGCAGTGACTGCATTATCTGCTTCAGTTTTATAACAAGAGCCTTTTCAAAGTTATCTACTTGTGCAAGCCAAAATGCTGAAAATGTAAGATATTGGGCTCAATATTTGTGGCAGTTGGCTGAACCAGCTTTTAGATTTCTCCATCGAAACTGATGCCATGTGGAGATGAGAATTACACCATTTTAGCGTAGCTTGTGTCTGCACATATAATCAACTTCACCAGGATATGCATTTCTATGACAAGTCATGTTGATGAGCGGGACAATTGTTCTCTTGATTTTGATGAGTTATGCTACTGTGACCATGTGTTGTTGTTGATCCTTGTGGTATCCCTGCTGAATGGATTAGCCAATGCCTAGAGTCAGCTAGTTTTGGGCATCGTTTCCAAATTGAAGAAAACTTGTGATGAGGCCTGATGATATATCTGCTTCTTATGTCATTTATAGATTGCACACAAACTGGTTGATATGGGAAACGTTTCTGCTTGGCAAAGATTGATTTTGGCCCAGCATGGAAACCTTATGTTTGTTAACACTGACCAGTTGGAATGTAACTTTGGTTGAATGAAATACTAGCACTGATTACTGGTTTAATCAAGATGTCCAATTTGTATTATGAAGTGAGTGGCAGAGAGAAAAGAAAATCAGAAAGAAAACCATTTGTTTGACCGAATGGGGATTATGATAACTTATGCATAAACTGTTATGTCAGATCCTGTGGGAAATGAGTCAGGTCAGAGTTCTATATTATCAGATCAGAAAAGGAAAAATGTGCAGTATCTTCTGTTTTGTTTTAAGAATCTTTGCAATATCAAACACATATGGATGCTTTATCCACTATAACAAGGAGAAAGTAAGTTTTATTTCATTCTTTTTTTTCCCTTACTATTTAGTACTCTTTGTGCAGACCATGGTTTTGCAGTTCATTTATTTCATTTCTATAGTTGAAATTGATGAATTTTTACTGGAAATGTATTATCTATTAATGAATTTTTTAATTTGCCCAGTAACACCATGTTCCTTTCAACTTTTTTTCTTTTTAAATTAATATTTGAACTATCTAGTGCTATAAGTGACAAGGGCACAATAGTTCAGACACATAATTGTCTAGGGTGATGTTCTTCAAATCTATTAAATGTTTCAAGTTGCAGAGCTTGAGTTCATCATGAGCTTAGGGACTTGATTTACCTCTAGTAATCTTATCTGGAGGGCATTTTATGCATGTTATTTTCTTCTATCCTTTAGCGTACAAATGATGCATGCTACTGATTTGATTCTTTCATGATAAAATGCTAATGTATGCTGTCTAATATATATGTAATACTTGCTTTACATTTTTTCTGTTGTTTGGCATTAGCTTCTTTTGTGTGTGTCTGTAGATCATGTTGGAAAGAGACACAGGACGTCCACGAGGATTTGGCTTTATTACATTTGCAGATCGCCGGTCCATGGATGAAGCTATCAGGGAGATGCATGGACGAGAGTTTGGAGAACGTATCATCTCAGTGAACAAGGCTCAACCCAAAATGGGCGAAGATCTTGACCATGGCTATAGAGGAGGTTACTCATCAAATGGCAGGGGAGGCTATGCAGGTGGAGACAGGCCTGTAGCACAGGATGAATGCTTCAAATGTGGGCGCTTTGGGCACTGGGCACGAGATTGCCCTTCAGCTGGTGGTGGCCGAGGTGGGAGTGGAGGTATCTTTTCTTCACGTTCAAGGTATGGAGGAGCTGATGACCGCGGTGATCGCTTCAGAGATCGGGATCGTTATGTGGATGACCGTTATGATGGTGGACGCTATGGAGATAGGGACCGTTTTGATGGCCGAGATGATAGATATGGAAGCCGTGATCGATATATTGGTGACAGGTATAAGGTTTTATCAAGTATTAATGCAGAATGACAAATTCTCTAGCCATTTTTTATTTTCTGTCATTTCTTATATTTATTTATTTTTACTAAAGGAACTTCCGTTAGTTAAAAAAGAGGTACATTCATTCTCAACTATCAGTTTAATGATATCTTGACAATCATCAACCCAGCATAATTCCTCCGTTTCAGTGCAAACTTGGCCAATGAGCAGCCTCATTAGCATTTCTGCTTACATGTTCAACTTTGGTTTCTCGAAATCCTGACAGCCTCATTCTTTCTTCCTCCATGATGTTACCAATATTGGAAAAGGCAAATTCTCTCAACTGCAACTGTTTTATGATTTCCAGTGCATCCCCTTCCAATAAGATGCGAGTAAAGCCCCAATCACTAGCAAATCATTTTCGGTTCAATCACCCTTTCCATGGTAGTAGACAAAGCTCCCATTAGAAATCCATCTGCGTCCCTAGTAACAACTCCAATCCGTCCCAAATCTTCATATTAACATTAAAAGCGCCATCAAAGCTAAACTTTAACAAAGCCGGTTGGTACAATGTATGCTTTGAAACTTACTGTGTATGATGTTATATTATATCAGGTTTTATGCTCTAGCCTTTAAACTCAACTTCTATTCATGCAGAATCCAGATTTGCTTTCCTTAAGACCTGTTGTATTCTATTTAAAAAATGCAGGTATCCCCCAAGTGGAGATCGATTTGGTGATCGATATGGTGGTTCAGATCGTTTCCCTCAAAATGGTTATGGAAAGGAGAGAGGGTATCGAGATGTTGCCTCGAGAGGCAGTGATAGGTACGGAAGTGGAGGACCTGCACGCAATGATGGAAGAAGCTACAGGAACAGGGCTGGTCCTTATGATCGCCCAGGCAGAGGAGGGCGCCCTTCTTCCTTTGACCGCTATTAAGCGTTCTGAATATGTTCTTTGAACTTTTAGGTCTTAACAGTATGGCAGGTACTCTTTTTTTTTTGTCTATTTATCATGTAGGATCCGTGAATTTCTATGGATGGTAGGATTTGGTTTATCCAAGTTTATTTATATTTGGAGAACGTGTTTCCCCTCTATTTAAATATTTCCTGCTAATATGAATGCATTTTCCTCGGCCGGTAAGATGGCACTTGTGATTTTTGACTGAATGATAAGTGCATATATTTTGTCGATTTGAGCAGGTTCGAATCTGTCTTCTTCCAAAGTCGATAAAATGGAACAAAATAAGTCTGACTGTGGGGTCACAGCTGCACTGATGAGAAGTTAATATAAAAGAGGGGTAGAACATTTTTTTGGAAATTTAGGACACTGGACATCAAACTTCAAACCATTAATGACAACCCAATTGGAATGCCAATCCATTGACTAGTCATTGTTATGTATACTCTGCTAATGACAACCCAATTGGAATGCCAATCCATCGATTAGTCATTATCATGGATACTCTGCATCCAAACTTTTCAACCGTGAGGATTGAGTGTACTTCCTTTTTCTAATAAACTACCAAAAAAACAAAAATAAAAAATAAAACTCACGTGGGTTCTTCACTTCTTTGTGTAAACACACTGACTTTAGATTGCTTGGTGACGGAAATTAGCAGAATATATGAATATATATTGGTGTGCTTGACTTGCTTGCTTTACTTTCACTCTTCCTGTGTTTATATATTTTTATATTTATCCTTCTAGAACAGCAACCTGTTGGGCTGTTGACTGTCAAGTAAGAGGAGAAATACGTTGCAACGAGAGAGGTTCTTTTCCAAATTGATGACGCAAGATGTTCGCAAATGATATGAAGATAACAAAATCGAACTCATAATATCAGGTAATCTTGTTCGTCTCAGGAGTCAAGCAAGAAACTTCTAAGCTGCCGTCTGTTCATGTAACAAGAGGGATTTTATTCAATTCAAGGCATACAAATATTTTCCAAGACATTTTGATTTGCTATTCACATGAAGATTTGATGATTTATTTATTTTATAAAAAAATAAAAATTCATATTATAAGTTTACATTTCAGATATAAAATATATATATTTTAATTTTTTAATTTTAAAATATATTTTTTATTATAATAATATTCTATATTTAAAATTATCATGATTTGAATTCAGAATTAGATTATCATTTTGATACACATCCAAAATGTAAAAAGATTTTTAATCGGCAATAAATCGTGATAAAGACTTAGATATCAAGTTTCTAATGAAGAAAAGTCAGATGCACCAAGTTAGAATCTAGTACGCCACTTTTGAAACGCAAGTGGGCAAAAAAGTAGAGTTAAATTCCAAGCAAGACCTGTTTGCTGGTCCTGAAGGACAGTGATATTTTCTTGTTTTCTACTTATTATTTCCATAGAATATTCAACAATGTCCCCATTTTGATTTGTGGGGAAAAAGGACAAAACAAAAAAAGAATTGATTGCAAAGATGCCGTTGAGAAACTGGCATTGAACTTTAAGCGAAAAGGATAATAAAAGAATAACAAAGCGACACGTAATAATGAACTTTTTTTATAACTTTAATTTATTAATGTGTGCAACGGTAACGTTTAAATGCGATTGAAAATTAATAAATGATTGATATAATTGATTAAAATTATTTTTTTTATAAAAAAATTTTAAATTTAAATTTTATAAATGATTATTTATTTAAATTATTTTAAATATATATTTTATAATTATTTATTTTAAGTTATCATATATGATATATTATATTTTATTATAATTTAAGAAATTAAATAATTTATTTAATTATAACTTTTTTTTTTAAAAAAAATGATTAAAAATATATTTTTTATTACTTTGAGTGTTTAGCGTGACACTTGCTTCTGACTACTACACTTAAATATGGATCTAAAATTTTTTTTAAGACGGTTATGCCCCTTCAACGGCCCTAAACCTCGTTGTTCATTCCCTAGGCTTCTCTAACTACCATTAGAATAAGGGATTTTGCAGTTCAAATCTTTGAATAATTTTTGCTTAATCTTCTTTGACAGCTAATCCAAAATCAATTTTCTCAATAATCTAAGACCTAACCATTAATATGCAAAGCAATAACAGAAGAAATATTCATTGTTTAATCTGCTTATATATAAAAAATAATACATACTTCATCAAGTCAATTTCAGCATCTTTTAACATTTATAACTATGTAACAACTATCATCATTTTTTCTTTTATTTATTTTTAATGAATCTGCACGTTTCTTAAGGCTTTTTTTTAAAAAAAAAACTACTACCATATCTTACTTGGTTTTTAAAGTATTCCCACAGAGGTTGGTTTAAATTGGAACTGCTAGATTCATTCAATTTATTCATATTTTTGTACCAAATACAGACCATGGCATCGGGGGAAAAGCCCTAATTCCCAGTTTTCAAAGTTCCATTTGGCATTCGGTTTTGCCATTGATACGTAACCTTCTCCAAATACTTTTCCAAATGGAATCTTCAATTGGGAAATTAACATCAACCTTTTTCTTTTTTTTTCTTTTTTTTTTTTCTATAGAATTATGGCGAATGCTAGGGACACTCATTTCTACACATCCGCTACGACACTCGAACAATTTAAAAGTCCACGTCATCCTACAAATTGAAACTCAAACTTGTCACCCGAGTTTCTTTCCGGTAAACTTCTCTCTTGTTTGCCGCAAGTAAAGGTATTTGTATTTTTAAGAAATTTTGGCAAAAACAATCATTACTCTTAAGAATTTATCATAAAGACTAAACTACCCTTCATATACACTGGTTCTTTTTCCTTTTTCTTGGGCTAGTCATATACACAGTTCACTAAGGTAGACAGGTAGTGAACTGGTTAATTTTCTAGAGTATACCATATTTTTGCACTATTACTTTAAATTTTTTCTATTTCATTTCAATTTTATTTCAATTAGTTTACAATCTAAAATTTTTAGAAATCTAAATCTAGTGCATTTATATATAATTTTTTGCTGAATATTTTTTGTTTAGCTAAATAAAATATTTTTGAATAAGAAATCAACTAAAGTAATATGAATATAAAATAAGAAAGTTGAAATATTAATTTAAATCATAAAGTATTTTGACATTGTCAAAGGTAGTTTAGCTTTTAACTTAATGTTGATACTAAAATATTGAAAAATTATCCAATATATTGAAAATAGAGTATTTTAGATTTCATAAGCGAAGTTAGTAAGATGGTATATATCCCTTTAGATGTATTAAAAAAATATTAATTAAAAAATATTTGTAATTTTTTTAATTCTATTTATAAAGTTAGAAGCTTTATTGACAGTATATGAAATAGTAACTCATAAATTATTAAGTTATGTCTCATGATTAGTATTTGAATTTGATTTTTTTTAAGTAAACTTTTTAAGTTTGACCTTTGTTTATAAAGCAGTATTAATTAAAAATTTAAAATATAATATATTTTAAAATTTTGATTTTTTAAATATATATGTTTATGACATATCTAAAAATTAAAAAATTTTACTAAATAAGATTAAACTAAGATAATATTTATGAGACAGGAAAAAATGTCATGATAATTTTGGAAAATATATTTATATCTCTTTAAAAAAATATAAAAACTCTAGTCAGGCTTATATTTAAATCATATATATAAATATGAAAAAAAATAGAGATAAATTAATATTTAAATTTTACACCAAAATAATATATAAATATGAAAAAAATATGAAATGTTTAAATAATATATTTTTTATACAAAGGTTTAAGTGAAGGGAGATTATCTCATTTTAGTGTTAGAACATGTTTCAAATCTTAACAACAATTTATATTAGATTTACAAATAGTTCTTAAAAAAAATTATATATATATATATGTTGTCTCTAAATCCAAGAAGAGTAAATTTCTCTTTAGTTATCCTACAAGGCGACCTTTTTACATAATTTTGTCTTTATACTATGTGTATTTTCATTGAGAGAAGGGTAAATGTCCTACAAAATTTTCAGTTGTAATTAAGGAAAGTAAAAATACCTGAAATCAACAAGTTTTGATTCGATTCGATTTTTTAAGATCGATTTTTTTTTTTGAAATTGATTATCGGGTTAAGTAAGGTCAGGTGACATAAAAAAATTTATGATTCGAGTCAAGATTGAGTTTTAGGTAAACCCGACCCTACCCGATCCAATATATATAAAAATTTTATTTTTTAATTATTTATTTAATTTTATATTTATATTTAAAATAATATTTTATTAATTTTAAGTATGATCGAGTCGGATTTGATTTTATATAATGTCAAATCGAATCAAATTTGAATATTAAAAATAAAAAAATTTATTGAATCAGATACGAATACGAATTTTATATGTTTAAAATCGGATCGAATTCGAAACAAACAAAAAATCCGTTGTCATCACAAGTTGTAACTTAAAAAAGGTTACATAACGTGGCTTTTTGAGAGAACCGGTGCTAAAAGCGGCTGACAAAGTTGAGTGGCCTTAGCAGTCCCCGTAGAATTATAGTACACCTCAAGTAATGTTTAAGATATGATAAATTGTGTAACAAATTGACGTCTTATTTTTAAACCCTTTTTTTTTTTTAATTTTCTATCAAACAATGTCATGTTTTAAATAATCGTGTAGAAAAATAAAAATTAATAAATTAAAATATTTTGTTATATCAATTAAGTATATAAAATTTGAAAAATATTTAATAAATTATTATATATTTTTTAGATAAATATTTTTAACTAAAAATTAATAAAATTTTTAACATTTAATAAGTATGATCAAATTTAAATTATAAATAACATTTTAAATATTTTTTACATATTATTAATTTATCAATTTAAAATTTTACTTTCTCTTTTTCCCCTCCCTGAAAGTTTTCGAATTTGTATTTTTGAAAACTTTTTCGAATTTTCAGATTCCACAAGCTTTTAAATGCTTTCAAAATTTTAAAAACTTTTAAAAGTTTCTAAATTTATATTCTAAATGTTTCTAAAAGTTTCTTAAAGTTTCTAAATTTTATTTGTATCTTTTAAAAGCTTTCAAATTTAAGTTTTTATATTTGTATTTTTAAAAAAATTTTGAAATATAAATCTAAAAACTTTTAAAAATTTTTGAATTTACATTTTTTGAATTATCAATTTCATATATAATATTTCATCTCAGATTTTAATTTATTCAACACTTAACAAAAATTTAACAAAATCAATGGCAATTTACTTCTAATTTGAAGTTTAGTGACTTGATTAATTCTGAAACTTATGATTTTAGGATGATTTTTAAGATTAGTGCTTGATGGATTAGATTGAATTGGAAATGGATTGAAAATTGGAGAAAAAAAATTATCAAATATACTGATAGTAAAATTTTTAGATTCAACAAATAAGATTAAAAAGGGTAATACATACCTATTATGATATATTAAAAAATAATTAAAAATAAAATAAAAAATATATCAATCTCTTAATAATATTTACGAAATTAAAAATTTATATTGTGTATCAAATACTAACTCTTAATTGGATTAATCACATAATTATAAATATTAATGCACAACTATAACGGTGAAAAGTTAATCAGGATTGATGAAGAGTAAATTCTTATGTTCTGAACTCAATTTTGAACGTAGAATAGTCTGAATTCAAGTGATATTTGTATTATAATGTATTTTAACTATTCATATTTATTTTGTAAAAAAATATATAAATATTCATTGACCTCATTCATCTAGTTTTGCTACATTATCTATCCCTATCGGTTAATACAAGGAACGTTGACGTACATTCTTGTAATTTTGAAATTCCTGCATGTAGTCCTTGTTCCTAGAAGATTTAAAATAATTTAATTAAGATTTAGATGGTTTAGCTAGGTCTCGAACCCTTATTGGTTAAGTAGTGTTAAACCACTCTTTTTTACAAAAAAAAAAAATTATTAATTACACAAGTTTAATGTTAAAATAATAATTACGATCTATTATCAATAAATTTATATATTTTGGATTCGATTATTTTTTAAATGATTTCAGATTCAATATTTTGTGTTATAATGTAATCATTCATATTTTATTCTTGTAAGTGGCTTATAAATTAGACCTTTGTGTAAAGGAATAAACTAACCATATGTAAATAATGAAAAAGGGCTTTAAAAATTACTTGATTAAGAAATAATTAATTAACAAATTTTTAGTTAGTCAAGCAGTTAAGGAAGGATGGACGACGTCGACAGGGGCAAATAAGTATTTAGGAAAGCTTCCGTTAAATGGCAACCCCTTACCCAAATAATTTATTTCTAAATAACTATATTTGAAACTTTAGTAGTAATTTAAAAAACAAAAAAAAAATTCTAAATAGAAAAAGCCCTTGAAATTTAAGTTAATTACTTATATAGTAATGGTGAGTAGTCGATCTGTCTCGTTGGCAGACAATGAAAATCGGACAAATTAACAGTGCTCTAATAATAATTTTACTAATATAGAATATGGCATCTGGCTAGCTTTATTATAATTTTATTAACTTTTTTTTTTCTTATGAGGAAATTAACTTATCAAATCTACTTCTTTGTCATTAAATATCGCTGTGATATGATTGCAACACATTTTCAAAGGAATGGTGTTTTCCTAAAAATTAATATCTGACCTTACCAAAAAAAAATATATGTATATATATATCTACATCTGATGGTTGGATAAAGCTGTATTTAATGCTTCTGGGAAGTTTGAAAACAACCCTGTCCATAGAACCAAGCCCAAAAAAAAAAAAAAAAAAAGCTGAAACAGGAGAAATTACCGACTTATTTCTTGATTGGCATTTAGGTTTCACGAATAAAGACGAAATAAAAATGAATTTTTTAAAGTTACGAAATAAAAAATTACATTAATATAAAAAAAATCATTAAACTCAATCATACAATTATATAAGTCACGGATCAATACATAATTATATAAGTACAATATAAAATTGAATTAAATTCATGTATAATAAAAATTAAATTTCAATTTCAAAATTTAATGACATATTTTTTGTTATTAAATCAAAATTTCAGTAATACAAATTAATTTTTTATTTAACCCTAATTAAGTTTCCTTTTAAATTTGTAGGAGTCATGGTCAAAATATGGACAAGATAAATTAGGCTCCTTCCGTAATTAATGAATTTTTGTGAATTTTTCGTTAAAAATAATTAAATAAAAGCTTAAATAAAATATCAAAATTGATGATTTTGGTACAATTTCAATAAATAGATAAAAATAATATAAATAACTATTTATTAAATATAATAACAAGTTTTATCAATCTATTAATTTTGAATTTTGATTCAAACTTTTATTACAACCCTTATGATGTTGGACATTTTCCAATACTATAAAGTTTGCATAGGCATTAACCCAATTTAATATTAACTAATAATTCAAATGTAAATCTGAACATAATCCCGATATAAAAAAAGTTATGTGTGCTAAGGCTACCCTGCTGGGTGACTAAATGGAAAAAAAATGATGGCTGTTATTATAATAGTAGACTTAATAATTTAAAACGTGATGTTATAATCTAATAAAAAAATATAAAATTAATATAATTTAAAATTTTAATAAAAAATATTTATAAATTTAATAAAATTTAAAAATATATTTTTTATATTGTGATACATCACTTTTATAAAAATATGACATATAAATATATTAATTATCAATATTTTATACCATCTGAATACTGCCACGCCCATATAACAGCAAAGGTTAAAGTCGGAGCGGGGTGACACTGATCTGTATCCCATCACAATTTCCATCATCCCATTCTCACGCTCCATCTCCAAAATGTGAATGAACAAGAAAGTGGGAAAGAAACGGAACAAGACGGAGAAAAAAAATAAAATAAAAGCCTTGTGTCCAAATTGGCGTCTAATCAATATTCCTGGAATTGACAAGTAAAAAGTAAGGCAAAAACTCCCATATCTTTACTGTTATGGTAAAAAAAAATTTCATTTTGGATAAGATTTCGAGCAAAGGAAAAATTTTTTTTTTTGGATTTACTGACATGTAAAAAATAAGGCAAAATCTCCCAATCTTTACCATTATGGTAAATAAAATTTCATTTTGGATAAGATTTCAAACTGAGTTTTTTTTTTTTTTTTTTGGATTTACCCACAAATTCCTCTACATTTCATTTACGTTTAACCCGCTGTTTTTATTTCTAAATTCTAATTTATAATTTATTCAAATTTCCTTAATAAACTCTCAAAGTCAACTATTTAGTATATCCGAAGACTCTTTTATCCTCAATCCTTTCTTCCCATGCATGTCCACTCAAACTTTTTTTTCCCTCTCAATATATTAAGCGATAAGTTCCCAAAGAAACTCTAAAAGTACACCAATCTTGTTGAAACAGTACTATTTCAGGTAAAAAAACAGAAAAAGAGAGCTGCAAAAATGGTGGTTGTAGGGCCAGGTTTTGGAAGTGGTGGCATGCCAAACATGAAGAGCTTTGCTTTTCATATCCTAACAGGGCCATGGCTAATGGTTTTCGGATCATTGTTGATCATGTCCGCCGCCGGTGCAACCTACATGTTTAGCCTCTACTCCACTGACATTAAAAAATCGCTTGGATATGATCAAACCACCCTCAATATGCTCAGTTTCTTCAAGGATTTAGGCAGCAATGTTGGAGTCATTTCAGGCCTGATAGCAGAGGTCACACCCCCCTGGTTCGTGCTATCGGTTGGGGCAGTCCTCAACTTTTTTGGGTACTTCATGATTTGGTTGGCCGTCACCAAAAGAATAGCTAGACCTCAAGTTTGGCACATGTGTTTGTACATTTGTATCGGTGCCAATTCTCAATCTTTTGCCAACACTGGATCTCTTGTTACCTGTGTCAAGAATTTCCCCGAAAGCAGGGGCGTTGTGCTGGGAATCCTGAAAGGTTATGTTGGCCTAAGTGGTGCAATTATAACTCAATTGTACCATGCTTTTCATGGTGATGATTCTAAGGCCTTGATTTTGCTTATTGGCTGGCTTCCGGCTGTTATCTCACTTTGTTTTGTCAGAACAATTCGGATCATGAAGGTGGCTCACCAGGCTAACGAGCTCAAAGTTTTCTACAAATTTCTCTACATCTCCCTTGGTCTTGCTTCTTTCCTGATGGTTATTATCATTGTAGAGAAAAAATTTGTGTTCACACAGCCTGAATATGGTGGCAGTGCTGCCATGGTTCTTTTCTTGATGTTTTTGCCACTTGGTGTTGTGATTATAGAAGAATACAAGCTTTGGGAGGCCAAGAATAAGGCCTTAAATGACCCTTCTCCATTGAAAATTGTCACCGAGAAGCCAAGTTCAGAGGTGTCCAAGGAGAACCTTGAGGTTCCCTCATCATCAAGCACAGAAAAGATTTTAGCCTATAACGAGTCAAGCAATGATCAAGCCAATGTTTCCTGCTGGAAAACAGCATTCAAGGCACCAAACAGAGGGGAAGACTACACAATTTTGCAGGCACTTTTCAGCCTTGACATGCTCATTCTTTTCCTGGCCACAGTTTGTGGCGTTGGGGGTACCTTAACAGCAATTGACAATCTGGGACAGATTGGAACCTCCTTGGGGTACCCTAAAAGAAGCATAAGCACATTCGTATCCCTTGTGAGTATATGGAATTATCTTGGCAGAGTTACATCAGGTTTCGTATCAGAAATTTTCTTGTCTAAATACAAGTTTCCTAGACCTCTAATGCTCACCCTTATCATGCTTTTCTCATGTGTTGGTCACCTTTTCATAGCCTTCGGTGTCCCTGGTGGCCTTTATATTGCATCAGTAATAATTGGGTTCTGCTTTGGGGCTCAATGGCCATTACTTTTTGCTATAATTTCTGAAATATTTGGCCTCAAGTACTATTCTACGTTGTACAATTTTGGATCAGTTGCCAGCCCTATTGGGTCCTACGTACTTAGTGTGAAAGTGGCTGGGAATTTGTATGATAAAGAGGCTAAGAAGCAAATGGCTGCTTTGGGAAGTGTAAGGAAGGCTGGTGAGGATCTGGATTGCAATGGGGTTGAGTGCTTCAAATTGTCCTTCATTATAATCACAGCTGCCACACTGTTTGGCACTTTTGTATCATTGATTTTGGCATTCAGGACAAGAAAATTTTATAAAAGTGACATTTACAAAAAGTTCCGAGAGGAGGTGAAAGCAGCTGAGATGGAGATGGCAGCTGCCGGAGAAGCAATTGGATTGCCGGATGTAAAGCCTACCCGAAATGGCATCAGTCGTCCGGAGGGAAACAGTACCGGAAGTGGCGTTGGATCCGAGGCCAAGGCAGGGTAGGGATATTTTACTATTGTAAACCTCTAACTAGTAGGATAGATGTAGGTATGGAAAAAGATGGGCGAAAAGTCTCATTGAATTAAAATGCACCTTTGATATAGTGAGATTTTCTTCGGATTTTCTTTTTTTTTTTTTATAATTCTTATTGGTGTTTGTGCTAAAAAAAAAAAAAAAACCTCCTAGGTTTGTTTTATAAATTTTACAGGGTTTTGAATAAACATGGCAAGTCGGCAGCTTAGGCAACACTCATATTAGGGTTGACAAAAGATTGGGTTAAGATAGATTTTTTTAGTCTCAACTCAATTTGATTTTTATAATCATAAAATTTAAATTCGATTTGATTTGAAATTTTTTTTATTTTTTTATATACAAATTTGATTCGATCTAATATTATATAAATCGTATTCAATCTAAAATTAATAAAATATTATTTTTAAAATATAAATATATATAAAATAAAAATTAAAAAAATAATTAAAAAATAATTTTTTATATAATATCGGATCAAATTTATTTAAAATTCAAACTCGATTTTTTTTTTAATAATACTTGATCCGATTCGACAAAAAATTTAATTTTTTTTTTAATGAATCTTATAAGATCGAAATTTATCAGTTACGAACTAAGCTATCAACCCTAATCATACTTATTATACAAGTCTTTGTCAATTTATTTCATATTTCCCCACATAATTGAAATATGATTCAATGTGTTGAAAATATTACCAATTGAATATTCCTAGTCGACAGCAAAGATTAGTTATTTGAAGGGAGGAAAAGAAGAAGAATAAATATCCCTACTTGTTTAAGAAAGAGTTGGGGAGCAATTGAGCCTGGGACTCCTCAATCTTCATTTGTCTTCGCTCACCTGCCATGTTTACTTAATTTTTTGTTATTCATACTTTTAATATGTATAAATATTCATTAATTTATAATCTTTTAATATACATAAATATATATTTTATAAATAAGTTTGTCAGATACTGAACTTTATTATTAAAATTAAAATTTTAATATTTTATCAATAATGCCTACATAAATATACCCTTGATGAGTTAAATATTTTTCTGAAAAGAAAATTCTTTAAAAAATTATACCATATTCGAATCCTTTCCATTTTTAATATAGCACGATATTAATAACATTTTTGAGGATATGTTTTTTGGTAAGAATTGGTAAATTATATTGTATTTAATATTTTTGGTATAATAATATTTTTATATAGAAAGCCTAACTTAAGAATCTTGAGTAAATAATAAAATTAAAAGTTTTAGTGATTGTGCTCATTTTACTCTTAATCCTCTTCAAAATTTTAAATTTAAAATGATTTCATGATAACTTTTTCAAATTCCAATCTTGAATTTTAATGATATTTATTATTTTGATCAATTCTCCTTTTCAATTGACACTGTGAAGGACCCATACAAATCTGTACATTTGGACCTACTCTTTATTATGAAGAAATTACTATTGAAGATACTCTCTCCCTGACTAGCCGGCAACTGCATAAAAAATATTTCTACTCTTTCGATTTTTTTTGTTTATTCGATATTTCTTGCCTTATCAGGAATAAAATTAAGAATTCTCTCACTAAAACATTTCTTTCCAAATAAGCTTGCATAGATATAAAAATTAATACTAATTAAAATTAAGTGAGTAAAAAAAAAAAAGGAAAGAATCCTATGACATCTTTCCAAAGACTCCAAATCCTTCTTTTAATTTAATCATAGATTTCCTCGTTGATCAATTTGAACATTTTCTTAGGGACAATGAAAAAGAAAAGAAGTCCAAAAGCATAGGAAAAAAAAAAAAAACTAAGCTAAATTCCATTTTTTTTTCTTTCATTTTTAATTTCCTTGCACCTTCTAGAGTAGCATCCATGAAAATGACAACGAATTGTAAATTGTTTCATTGATTTTGTCTCGTAGTTAACTTTTTTTTCTATAGAAGTCTTTTTAACTTTTATACCATGTTGTCCACAATTGCATATGCTATGCGTGCCAACTGCTTACAGTTTTGACCATTCTAAATTCTATACAAAAATTATTACCAAACGAATTCGCATATGCCGAATTAAAGTGCATCTACGATCACGTTTTGCATATGGATTTTGATGATCTTCTAGATGAAGATAAACTTTTTCTTCTTCCTATTTAAACGTCGATATAAGAATAAGAATAATTAGTAGTGACAAATAATCTGCCCTTAGATTAAAAAAAAAAAAAAGCAGAATGCAGCCTCAATATCTTGATTATGAAGATAAAGAGAACTTGTAGTAATGGAGGAAAGTCATGGGAGTAAAATGAGTACTATACCAAATCCAATAGTCTATTTTGGAATAACCTAAAGGTTGTCAAAGTTGGGTTGCAGCCGAGGAAAAACTTAAAAGAATCAAGTAAAATGGGCTGCAGCCTACAATGGTAGTTGGGTTGTTGATATAATTTATTTACATTGGGTATGTCGTTTTCTCTGCAAATCTCAGTTGTTGATAAAGCCCAAATATCTACCTAGTTATGTCTAACTTATTTTTTTTATTTCATTTAAGATTTAGTTTTTAAGAGAAAGAATAAGAAAAAAACAATCTAAAAACATGTAGGCATGACCACAAAAGTACATGGAGCTTACGCATTATTACTGACTAGATAATACATACGTAGACATGGCCACATTAAAATTAAGTGATCTAGTTAAATACTTGTATTAGACATTAATGTAGCAATGATTCATCTTTTTTTTTCTATGTTAAGACAATAATATTTCATGAAGGGATTTGATCATTATTAAGTAACCAACTTCTGTTTGCACTCTCTTTTTCTCAACACGTCCCATGCTTATTTACAAAAATATTTTTATATGAAATTATTTAATTATTTTTTAATAAACTATGTTTTAATTTTTTTATATACTCATTTGTCATTGGATATGTACTTTCAATAATTAAAATACATATCGAATATACATATTTGATAATATTATTACATTATCGAATATATTTATTTGATAACATTAAGAATTTATGGAATATCTATATCCTAAAACAAAAGACATTTATCATATATATAAATATATATTCATATCCGGTAATTAAAATTACTTATTTACTCTTTTCCTTTATCTTTTTCCATCTCCTCTCTATTTTTCTCCTACACCAAATATCTTATCCACCCGCCACCTCTTCGGGCTTCCCTCCCATTGCACAATGCATTGACTATCTAAACGCACCTTATTAATTGCTCAATACCATATCAAGGAAACCTTTGCCCTACTTCTGCCTACTCTCTTTAACAGAATGAAACATCATTTTCTAATTCTCCATTTCTAAAAAATTCCCTATTATTGGAAGCCAGATATTACGTGAACTGCAATCATCAAGAGCTTGTGTGTTGCAAGCTCAAAATTAGTTTATGAAAGCTTAAAAAAAATTTCAAAAAAATACAGAAGAAGAATAGGGGATGAACTTAGAACAGAGTAGAATTCTATAAGAAGAAGATAAGATTAGAGGATTAGAGAAGAGAAGAATTTCAATGAGAGAGGAGAGAGAATTCATTTCATTTTTCACATAATCGCATAATGCTTTATAGCCCTTCTTTTATGTTGGACTAACAGCTTTTAGCTGTATCCAAGAATCTCGGATAGTAGTAGCGTTTCATTCATGCATGCTCTAACAACATACTAACAAATGCTAACAAAAGGAAATAAAGGGCCTTGGAAAACATAGGCCTTAGCAAGCAAAATAAAGTAACAAGCCCAAAACAGCAAACACAAGTCCAATTTAACTGAGCCTGTAACAATATTCCTGCCTCGAAGAACATCCTTGTCCTCAAAGATGAATTGTAGAAAACAAGTGCTGTCTTTTCCTTTGGAGCATTAGTGACACCTTTTAGTTCCAGAATTTCATTAGTAACAACTTATTTAGTAGATGGAATCCTATGATAATGAATGTTATCGACATTAAAACCAGTTCCACCACCATATTTGACTTGCTCCCCAAAGACATAGCAAAGCTTTTCATCATTGTTGTTGATCCTAAAGGAGTGGATAATCAACTTCCTAATAAGCAATTACATCAATAATGCTACCACCCTTGTTATATAGAAGATAATGACGTTGAACTCAATTGCTTAAGATATATGTTTTTTTTTTAAAAGATGGTGAGTAATTTCAAAGTGCAATTCATGTGGCCCAACAAGAAGAGATTGTCTAACTTTATTAGAAGTTTCTACACAACTCAAACCTATTGTATCAACGAACGCATGTTCCCTTTCCCAAACAAGCTGAGATGGTCGATGAATTTCTTTTAGAATTGTTGCAAAAAACAAATACCATTATGTAGCTTCATCAAGATAGTATGGAACCAAAATTCCACCATGAAGAGAAATTGAATCAGAGTACAAAAAATACTGTGGGATGGAACAAAAATTTCCATATTTCTCATATCTTATTTGTAAATGCATCATCATATGCATTGTAGGGGTACCACTTTCCTGGCTATGACTGTAGGCATTAGTTGCCCTTTCAAAAATTGGATCAAGAATTTATCAAGCCTGCCTGCAACATTAATCCTTCTTCATGAAGAGTAAGTAGACATTATCTCGCCTCATCTTTTCATCATTTTTGTATCTCTCTAAGCCCATATCTTTCTTTGTTTTCAACAATCTCATTAAACATTTCAATGCACTTCCTTACAAGGTTCTTCCTAATCACCTTCAAAATCTTGTTCTATTATGGCATCTAATTAAGAATGTTGAGTGGCAAGTCTTCATAGTCACTCGAGTCAACAACATCTTTCACAAATCTTGGGTATCCGAGGAGAAGCGCCTTACAGATGTCCATAATGAACAACCTCCTAACATAAAGCTTATTGTTCTTTTTCCTAGCGTTAAAAAGATCAAATGGAGCTCTTTTTGGTACAATTAGAATATTTTTGAACTCAAGCTGACCTTTAATAAAAAAAGTGCTTAACAACAAGGTGCTCTTCTTAATCATTAGTCAAGCTCCTATGGAAGAGACATACTTCTCCTTAGTTATCTCCTCTGGTTTATACAATTAGATTGGTTTTTGCTTGTTGATGAGTTGCCACTCATAAGACACTTCCTTGATCTTACTCTCTTCCAAATATTTTAGAACCCTCTAATAAAAATCCTCACCTCCTGAATGAGTGTCTTTATTTATGAAAAAAACCCCGAATACACCATTACTAATTGAGAAGATGTTGGCATTGATTGTTACCCCACCAAAGTCAAAGACAAGAATGTTTTTCTCACCACCCTTCTTGTTTAACCCATAGGAAATGACAGCTGTAATTGGTTCATTGCTAATCCTTACCACATTTAGCCCAACAACAATGCTAGCATCCTTGGTGGTCTGTCTCTAGGCATCATTACTTCTTTGTTCCATAATCAAAAGCCCAAATCTATAGGGATCAATGACAACAATAAACCTTTTCCCAGCCCCTAACACTATTGAGTAAGCCATTACAAGCTTCCCATTCTCTTTAACAACCCTCAACAAGGAAGGTTTAGCAAAATTTTCATTGCATACTACCCCAATTGACATAAACCTATTCCATTCAATAAAAGGCTGCATATTTTTTAACGTAAAAGACCCAAAATTGAGTGTTCACCATGTTTAATAACCATTAAACAATTTAATTCATTAACCTTAGTTTCATTCAACCCTTGAGATACTAAACTAACCCCAATAAATGAAGGTAAGGACTCACTGGTCATTACAAGATCAGTAGTTAATGACAAAAGCGAGAGGATGGTGGCTACCATGGATGATTTCTGCTCAGCTTCTTATTTCTCCTCCATATGTGCCTTATATTCATTAAGCA
This sequence comes from Durio zibethinus, assembly GCF_047325235.1. NCBI lineage: Eukaryota > Viridiplantae > Streptophyta > Magnoliopsida > Malvales > Malvaceae > Durio > Durio zibethinus. The sequence continues at coordinate 20,151,013 of NC_143175.1, forward strand.
TTTTACTAACATTGTCCAATCTTGCAGACAGATGGTCGAGCACCTTAGTACAATTAGTAGTAAAATTTTTCATGTAAGATCGAATATTTCTTAGGTCGGATCAAATTTTTGCTTACAAACGATCAAATGCACTATTCAATTTGGATTTTAGGTGTGCCATCAATTGTTGTACATCCATGCCAATATCAAAGCTCTAATACTAATTTTGCAAGCTCAAAATTAGTTTATGAAAGCTTATAGAAATTTTCAAAAAATACAAAAGAAGAACTGGGAATGAGCTTAGAACAAAGAAGAATTCTATTGGAAGAAGCTAAGATTAAAGGATTAGAGAAGACAAGAATTTCAAAAAGAGAGAGAATTCATTTCATTTTCCATATAACTGCATAATGCCTGATAATATCCCATAGCCTATGTTGGACAAACAACTTCTAGTTGTATCCGAGATTCTCAGATAGCAGCAGCATCTCATTCTTGTATGCTCTAGCAACATACTAACAAATGCTAACAAAAGGAGATAAAGGGCCTGGAAAACACAGGCTTGAACAAGCAAAATAAAATAGCAAACCAAAACCAACAATCACAAGTTCGATTTAACTAAGCCTGTAACACTATGATTGCTACCATTGTCATTTGGTGCGACATCGAGCGATTTGAGGGAAGTACGAAGAGATGACGGGTGGAGAAAGTTCTTTGCCTTGGGGAAAAATGGAAAGATGGAGAAGGATGAAGGGGAAAAGTTAAGAAGTGAATTCAATTACTGAATATAAATACCTAGCAAGTGTCTTTTGATATTGGATATGTACCTTCGATAAATTTTTTATATTATTAAATTTACATTTTTGATAAGGTAATAATATTATCATATATATTGGGTACTATTTTAATTTATGAAAATGCATATCCACTAACAAATAAGTGTATGAAAAGACTTAAAAATAATCTTTCAAAAACTATTTAAGTAATTTCATATGAAAATTTTTTTGTAGTAAAAAATTAGGTGTATTAAGCAAAAGGAAGATGCAAATAGAAGTTTTTTTTATTAAGGGTTAGTTTAGTTTTGTTGTTATGGTTTCAAAAAATTTAGATAGAAAGTACGTTTAAAAAATGTGATGAAAAATTGATATTACTCTGAAAAAATATTTTTAAGTAATCAAAATGTCTAAAAAATAAAATATTAAAAATATAGAGATAATAAAGTAATTTTTTATTTGTTTTTCACCACAAAAACACTTTTTAAGAAAAAAAATTTATTTGAGTTGAAAAATTAAAATTTTAAATTGAAAAGCCAAAATTTATTTGTTACTTAACATTGTGTAGGTGTTTGTGAATTTATATAATATAAAATATTAATAATTTCATTCAATTTTTTATAAAAATTTATTTCTTAAAATTTATATTCATAAAAAATGTTAATTATATTTTTTATTTTATTAAATTTATATATAATTTTTATTAAAATATTAAATATGACACCGTAATTTCTTCTTTTTTTTTTTTTTAATGATTTTCATGCGGTGTCGTACTGTCCTATTTTAGATGGCGAGGTCTATTTAAAAGTCACGTCTGCCTTTTTGATCAATTTCTGTCCGTTCCCTCCCTTCTCTCCTTCCTCTACAAGGTAAAGCTTTCCCTTCTCTCTGTCTCTCTGTCTTTCTCTGTCTCTGGTTTCTTCATGGTGATTTTAGTTGCAGCCATACTTGGCCCCAAGCTATTTTCTGATTTAAATCTTTGCAATGGAGTTGATCAGCTAATTTTGATTTGAATTGTTTAATTTTTATGGTTGTTTAATCACGTTTGACTTTAATCTGGAATTTATCGAATTGGCGACTTTAACTTTTATTTTTACTGTTTTAAAGTCTGCATCTCTATATATTTCATCTACTTTGTTTGCAAATTTACCAATCTAATCATAAATTTTGAATCTGTATGTGGAAAATGAAACAAATCATTGCATTTTATAATTTATTTGGAAGGTTTTTGATGCGAAATGATGGATGTGTTCCTTTTCTACTATATTAGAATGATTTATTTGCAGTAAATTATATTTGTATTTGCTTATTCTTTTTTTGCTTCTTTTGGATTTATTCAGTTTAAACGTGTAGGCTTTAAGTTAGTTTCTTTTTACTAATTTTAAACTTGTGTGGAAATTAAACAGATAATCGCTTTGTATTTGGAAGGTTTTTAATGCAAATGATGAATTTGTTTCATTTCATATATTTTAAGTGTGATTTGTTTGCCCTAGTTATGTATTTGTATTTGCTTATTCAGTTATTTATGTTTTTTTTTTTTTTTTTTTCTAATGCAGTTTAAACGCAGAGGCTTTGAAGACAGTATTTTACAAATGGGAACTGCAGATACCGCCAACAAGGTAATACACGTGATGGAATTTATTCTGTTGATGCATTTGTTATTAAAATGAGGGAAAAAGGAATCCTTTGCCATGGAATCATTTTTCTCAGATAACATCAGCTTATGAATAAAGTACCTAAATGCAGGACTTAACTTTTAGCTTGGCTGAGAAAAAACCAAAAGTGGTTTTTGTTTTAGGTAATCCTTTTTTTTTCTTTGCTTTTGTTGTGACTGTTATTAGTTTGGATTTACCTTTCTCAGCCAGTTAATTTTGTTGTTGATTTGATAAGGTGGTCCGGGTAGTGGGAAAGGTACTCAGTGTGCAAAAATTGTCCAACACTTTGGTTACACCCATCTGAGTGCTGGAGATCTTCTCCGAGCGGAGAAAAACTCTGGTTCTGAAAATGGGTATGACATATCTTCCCTGTAAAAGTATGACATGCATTCATTTCTATCTGAAGTCTAGACAGATTTGAGATTAGCATCTTTTTATGAAATCTGCGAATTTTTTTTTTTGTGTATAGGATTGAGAAAAACGTTGCTGCTGATGATTGATTCTCCTCTTTATGTGTCAATAGTTTCTGCACATCGTGTATAGTTTGTTCCTTTCGAGATCTGTTTAGATATTCCAAAATACGACTGTTTACATGAGGATTATTGACTGTTTTAAGTTAAACCTTAACTAGCTATCATTTAGACAAAAATAACTTGTATCCTTGCTAGTTTTCTATAGGCTTGTTTCCATCATCTATTCTATTTAAATTCTAATGGCACATCACTGTTGGATTGCTGAAACTGAACTGCATGTTTTCCATGTTTGTTATTCTTTATTGTAGTTTTGTACTAATTGAATGTGTTATTTTCATCTGGTCTGCAGTATCATGATTCAAAACATGATGAATGAAGGAAAGATTGTTCCTTCTGAGGTGACAATTAAACTTCTTCAAAAAGCAATGGTGGAAAGTGGTAAAGACAAGTTCCTTATTGATGGTTTTCCTCGTAATGAAGAAAACCGTGCAGCATTTGAAGCTGTTGTAAGGCTATTAATCTTTGTTCCTACATTTAGTATTCATTTTTTATGTCCATGTGCATTTGTTTTTTCTAGTCTTCTCACCATCATTCATTTAGGTGTTCTAACTAAAGCAAAGAGTTTAAAATGATTTCTCTAACATGCTGAAAATTTGGTGGCTCTGCAGACCAAAATCGAGCCAGAATTTGTTCTGTTTTTTAATTGTCCTGAGGAAGAATTGGAGAGGCGAATTCTGAATAGAAACCAGGTTAGATGATTTCCTCTCTAATAGATATCCATTGGTTGAATTAGACAATTTCCTTGTTTCCTCTCTCGTGTCATTTTTTTGTTCTTTAAACTATTTTTCATTTTCTCGGTAATGAAGGGAAGAGAAGATGATAACATTGAAACAATAAGGAAGCGATTTAAAGTGTTTCTAGAGTCCAGTCTTCCTGTAATTGAGTATTATAAGGCCAAGGGCAAGGTTCAAGAGGTGAAATACTGTTCCACTGAACTGTTTTGTTGTTTTTTGAATGATTTGAGTGTTCACCTCAACTTAAACGTTGTTGTTTTGGCCTTTAGATTGATGCTGCAAAGCCCGTTGAAGAGGTATTTGAGGCCGTTAAAGTTATTTTCACCCCAAAAGTTGAGGAGAGTTGTTGGTGTAGGTGTGTTATCCTCTAGGTGCTCCTTTTGCTTGAAAAAAACCTAGGAATCAAGATTTGATGTATTTGTAGATATTATAATATAATGTAAAATTGTGAGGTGTATTTATAATTATCTTGATTGATGCTATTGATTAAGGTTTACACTCTGTTGTCATGGAATTAAGACTATTTTGTGAATTTAAACATTAAAATAAATGGTTAGTAAGATCATTTAATTGATCTCTAGCCTCTACTTTGGTTATCATCTTTGCATAAGAAATTGTAATTAGTATTATAGAAGCTTTTAAAAGTTAGTCAACTTTTTTTAAGCATCCATTCCAATCATAGTTGCATTGGTCATAGTATGTTATTAAATAGATGCATTTATCACAGGAACAAAAAGGATGCCTATTTGATTGAAAAGATGAATAGCATGGTATTTTCAAAGTTAATACATGAAGCCATATCTCAGGGAAAGTACTATTATAGTTATCGGTACATTTTTATGTGAAAGAAATTATCATAGTAAAGAAACAGGACACCGGTGTATTAGAAAAAGTACGACACAAAAAAGTTACTAATCCATGTTGCACCTTAGGCTTTAGGAGAAGAAATTCTGTCTCACTGAAATTAGAGATTAGTACAAAAAAAAAGGTTATGGAATCTTGCAAATATGGAAGATAAAATGTCTATTCTAGGTCTTTCTCTAATTTGCGTGAAACAATAAAGTTACTCGTCCATGTTTTACCTTAGGCTTTAGGAGAAGAAATTCTGTCACACTGACATTAGAGATTCGTACAAAAAGCAAGGTTATGGAATCTTTTAGTATGAAAGAAAAAATGTCTATTCTAGTTTGTTCTCTAATGGAATGCCAATTAAATGTAAAGAAAAGAGAATAACAATCTGATTGAGGAGATGCTAAGCATGGTAAGAAACTCGAAAAAGAGTCTCTAAGCATTCCGAGATTTAAGTTGAAATTTTTGCTGAGATATCCAGTGCTGTTAAGAACTCAAGAAATATATACTGCTTTGAGCAATTTAGGCCTCAACAACTGATCTTTGAAGTTGATAAATAAGTTGTTAAGATCTTTAGGATATCTTTGGGTTTAATTAGTATCCAGGAGGATGATTTGAATTTTTTTCAACACATTAATTGTGTATGACAGAAATTGCTTTTGTATAATTGCTAAATAAAAAGTATTTTATATTTGAGGGTTTCAGAGCACTAAACAATTGTTTGATTAGTTAACATAGCTTCTTCAACTTGTAGAATGCAACCATCTTGGTTTGCATCTTAGACTTTTAATTGATATAATTGTGCAATATGCAGGTAACTGCCTTGATGTTGCAACTCTACCAGAGATGAAAGAGTAAATAAATAGAGGTAACACATCTATCTGCAAATGATACTGACTAACAATTCGTGGTTTTTTTTTTTTTTTCTTGTTTTAAAGTATCTTTGATTTGAACTTTTGTTATCCTGCATACTTTTTCTCAGTGATTTCTTCCCTCCAGATGATATTACAGTTTGATTTGTATACTGTACTTTGCTTTTGCAGGGTTTTGTGTTATTTGGCATTTGTTTTAATGCTAGTGAGTTATCATTTATGTGATGAGGTTCATACCTCTTCATTCTTGTCATTCTGCTATTATTCTAATAACACTATCAATATTATAATATTAAAATTAGAATAAATGCTCCCATTTCTCCAATTATATGCCTGGTTCTTATTCTTTGCATGCTAAGTTCCCACTTTGAATGCTTCAAAGTTGTTATTCTTATTCTTTGCACATTAAGTTGCCACAGTGAGTGCTTCAAATCTGAGATTCTTATTCTGTTCACTTTAATCATCATGGCCTGTGTAGCCCCCTCACAATGGACAAACAGCGGAATGTAATATGTTCTTGTTGTCATGATTGAAGATGCTAAAATTTGGCAATAAGTGGTTCATCACCTCATTGTTTGCTGCTTTATCCTTTTCTTGATGTGGAGCTCGCCTCTCTTTTGGTAATACACTCAAATATATTAGCAAGTTGGACATGTGTTAATTATTATTTTATTACCATAGAACATGCACTTCCTTCTACATTAATAAAAAGATCCACTTTTACGACATAAATTATTGTTTTTTTTTGTGTTTTTATTTATTTATTTAATGTTTTCAACTCAAAAACTTTCAAGAATCCAAGACAACTTCAAAATCTTGAACCATTAGGGCAAAGCAACTACAGACTTTTCATTGGTTGGCATTTGCACAACTGCTAGTATCTTTTATAAGATTCAAGCTAGATAGAACGTGGTGTGGTTTTATGTCATTTAATCAAATCTATCTTCCTGAACAAATATCTATATTCATGTGAATTGAAGTAACAATCCTGAACAAAAAAATAAATAAATAAATAAAGAAGTAAATTATAGAGAGAAAGAACTAGGAGATAAAAGTCACATTGCCAATAATAAATTTATTTAAGTTCTGGCACTTTGATGATGATTCCCAACACTCCTGGTGTAATTCATAAGTACATGACATTGAAACCTGCAATTCCATTTCCGAACAGGGGTTAATCCTGCAATTCCATTCTATTACCCGAGTCAAATTGTGTGTGCTGTGCTACCATCCATCTCATTCTTTGAATTTTATCTTTTTTTTTTTTCCCGGATGATGGTCTACTGTAGTAAATAGTAATCAAACCTCAAAAGTAGTTGCAAGTTTCAACCTTGGTGAGTGAAAATGTATGACTCATGTTTGAGGATGGAAAGAGAGATTTTTTTATGAAAAATCTACTCTCTACTATAGGAGCTTTACTCATGACAGTTTACTGTAACATATCCTCCCCCTTCCCCCTGGCCCTGGTTGCCTAAGGCATGTTATTTGTTGCCCTTGCCCTCTAAGATTCACCTTTGGTTGATGTGTTCTCTTACAAACCTTTTTCTTCTTGTTCATCTTGATTGTGCTATTGTTTCTGCATTCTGATCCCGGTCTGCACTTCTATGCAGGAGCTCCTCACCTAGTTTCTATGCCCTTGGCACTTCAGTATGTCCTTAACTTCATTCTCTCTCTCATACACATGCGCATACACACGCACAAAAGCATGCATGCGTGCACACATATGCCACCCACCCAATTAGACCCACTAAAATATACATAATATGCATTCAACACAAGCACAATGTCACGGTCTGTGCCTTCCTCATTCTGAAACCACGCCTCTGTGCAGCACCAAGACTACTCGTAGTCGAGGTCAGCTTTCCCTCAAGTCTAATTTTCCTTGGACAGCTTAATTTCGATCCTTCAAGCTGCTTACTCAAGAGTCTCTTCTGGCTTTGACCCCGTAGGGTTGCTCATTCTGAACTCTATAGGGAGGAACCCAACTCTCGTCACTCATCAGCCCACGATTCTCAAAGTGGCCCCGAGCACCCATCTTTGCCCGTAGGGCTTAAGGTCTCGAGCACCGACCCACGAATACCTGTGGGGCACATAGCCCCGGTTCTCATGATATTATTACTTCTTGACATGGTGAGAACCCAACCCCATGCCCGCTCGTATCGTACGCAAACTCTCGTATCAAGTTTACGCGAGTGCCACACTTAAGCTAGTCAGCAGCCAAGTCGGAGCCTCTAGGCTCATCTCATCCCACGGGACTCGGTTCTTAGGGCTTAGGCCCTTAGCTTCTATGTAGACTGCCCGCACGCATGATTGACACCCAACATCATGCTAGTCCCACAAGGGGGACTTGGGTGGACTGCCCCAGCTGCAACACACCTCTACCGATTAGCCACAAGGGTCTAGCAGCGTGCCTGCCTGCTAGCCCGCACATCCCTCAGGCTCGATGGCGTCCCTCTTTCGCAAACAGCATCTTATGATCCTTCGGCTCAAGGAGGGGAAACCGAGGGGCATAGCGAATTTTACCATGTAACCCCATGGCTCAACGCAAAGGCGCGATACGAGATCCGTCGGCCCCAACCGTCCCCGGGTTTATCATGACCCGAGGAAACATCGTGCCACGCGCGTGACCCTACGATGCCCGCCCACCTAGACACCACTAGTGCCTAGGAGTAGCTCACTTGAGATTAGCTAGGCCCTTGCCTGCCCGCTAGCCAAGGGGGTGGTGGAGAGCTGACACCAGTCATCCCTCTATAAAGAGCGTAAGAGATTTTCCCAATCTCCTACCAGTAACCGTAAGATTGTCTGAAATAGGGACACTTTTCTCTCCAGCCATCTCAGGGCCTTTCTCCGGCTAACTTAGGGCCCCATAACCTTCCTCTTGGTCACCATTATTCCTTGATTCTACTCGTTGCTCCACCAATCCACTCGAAGGTGCCTGTGTCACGGGCTCCGACCTTAGACTCAGAATCCGTGCGGCCTTAGGCTTGGAATCTCCTCCTTTGTGCCGAAGTCAGCTTAAAACACAAGCGTGCGGGCACTAGAACAATGGGAAGGGCTGATTACGCAAGTTAAAGAGAAACAGGATGAACAAGACAGAATTCTGAAAATGCTCTTGTATTCACTGAAACAGAAGTGTTTGATGGTGTACAAATGAGGGTGGAGCAGCCCTCTATTTATAGTTGAGGCTCCAGCTACAACTTAATGGCATATCCCTAGAATAAAGGCTAAAATCATGGGATTACAATCAATCAGGATGCTAACTCCTGATTTTCAGGGTCAACCAAATCTGCCAGGATGCTGCTGCTGATCCTGTCTGGTTCTAGAAGCTTCCCTTGCGTGTCCAGCACCTTGGGCCTTTCTGGATGTGGTGTGGGCAGCTTGTATGCCAGGCCTTGGTCTCATGGGCTGGCCTGCAAGTCGGGCGGGCGTTCTGAACTCGTTTACTAGGCTTTGCGCACAGATACCCGCCAGCACGCCTGGTCTGCGGGCCTCAACCCCTGGCTTGCCTGTTGGTCTGCCTGATGTGCCTGGCGCGCCCGCCCAGGGCGTGACATTCTCCCCCACCTGATTGCGCAACGCGCTCGTTGCGTCTTCTGCATGGTACTGCCTGATCTGGTCCCCGAACTGCCATAAGTCCTCTGCTGGTTCCCAGCTCGCCTCACTATCTGGAAGTCCCTTCCAGCGCACCAAGTACTCTTGTCTTGGTTGATAGTTCTTCCGTCTCACCTCCCGGTCAGCCATGATGCTGTGGGCCTCCTTCTCATATGAGGCCCTTGCTCCCAATGGCGCACGCTTTGACTCTGCCCGTTCTGGATCTCCCTTATCCTCATGGAACGGGTTGAGCATGCTCACATGGAACACCGGGTGTACCCTCGGCTTGGGTGGCATATCCAGCTTGTAGGCAACCTTGCCTACCCTCTTGACTACTCGGAAAGGTCCCTCATACCTCCGCACTAGGCCTTTGTGCAGCCCCCTGTGGCGCACAATGGAATGCAGCTTCACCAACACCAAGTCTCCAACCTGGAACTGCACGTCCCGCCTATTCTGGTCTGCCCACTTCTTCGACCTCTTGGCCACCTTGTGTAGACAAACTCTGGCCAAGTCAGTTTGCTCCTGCCATGCCTTGGCAAACTTGTATGCTGCTGGATTCGGCCCTGTATAACCTGCAGCAATCGAACCGGGTGTTAGTGGTTGTTGCCCTGTCACAACCTCAAATGGGCTCTGGTTCGTTGCCTCGCTCCTTTGCAAGTTGTAGGAAAACTGTGCAATATCTAGCAGCTTTGGCCAGTCCCTTTGTGTGGCACTCACATAGTGCTTGAGGTAGACCTCCAATAGTCCATTTACTCGCTCTGTCTGCCCATCAGTCTGCGGATGCATGCTGGTGGAAAAGTTCAAGTCTGACCCCAACAGCTTGAACAACTCAGTCCAGAACCTACCGGTGAAACGCCCGTCCCGATCACTAACAATGGTCCTCGGCACTCCTTAGTACTTAACCATGTTCTTCAGGAACAATCGAGCTGCCTCCTCGGCTGGGCACTCCTTGGTTGCTGGAATGAAGATTCCATACTTGGAAAACCTGTCCACCACTACCATGATGCTTCCAAACCCTTCTGCTTTGGGTAGACCGACTATAAAGTCTAGAGAAACACTTTCCCATGGTCGCTCTGGCACTTGCAATGGCTCTAAGAGACCCCTTGGTTTCTTGAGCTCCACCTTGTCCTGTTGGCACACAAGACAAGTCTTCACATAGGCCTCCACATCGTCCTTCATGTGCGGCCAGTAGTACCGGTCCTCGATCAGCGCCAAGGTGCGGCTCACTCCGGGGTGTCCAGCCCACCTTGAATCATGGCATTCTTGCAGAACTTCCTTGCGGAGCTTCCCGTGCTGCGGCACAAACAGTCTACTGCCCCTAGTGTACAGCAAGCCATCCTGCAACCAAAACCGCCTAGTCTTACCTTGCTGGGCGTACTCTATCAAAGCCTTGGCTGTAGGATCATGCGTGAGTCCCTCATTGATGCGTGGCACCAGTGACCCCTCTGGTTGGCTAATGGCAGCAAGGTTAGCCTTTCTGCTCAGGGCGTCTGCCACTAGGTTCGCCCGTCCTGGCTTGTACTCCATCTGGAAATCAAATTCTGCAAGAAAATCTTGCCATCTAGCCTGTTTGGGGGACAGCTTCTTCTGCGTCTGGAAGTAGCTGGTCGCCACATTGTCCGCCTCACCACGAACCTCGACCCCAACAGGTAATGGCACCAAGTGCGCAAGCAGTGCACCACTGCAGTCATCTCCTTCTCTTGGACCGTGTACTTGCGTTCAGTCTCGTTCAGCTTCCTGCTTTCGAACGCGACTGGACGTCCCTCCTGCATCAACACGCCCCCTATGGCAAAGTTTGATGCATCCGTATGCACCTCATACGGCTTGGCATGGTCTGGCAAGGCCAAGACTGGCTCCTCGGTTACAGCCCGCTTCAACTTATCAAAGGCTTCCTGGCACCCTGTGCTCCACTCCCATGCTCTCCCTTTCTTGAGCAAGTCAGTCAATGGCGTGGCTATTGCTGAGTGACCTTTGATGAAGTGCCTGTAGTAGTTAACCAGCCCAAGGAACGATCTCAACTTAGTGACCTTGGCTGGCGGTTGCCACTCCAGGATGGCGTTTATCTTGCCTTCATCCATGCTTATCCTGCCACCTCCCACTACGTGGCCTAGGAACGGGATCTCCTGCTGGGCGAATGAGCACTTCTCCCTCTTGACAAACAGCTTGTGCGCCCGCAACACCTCGAACACCTGTCTCAAGTGGTCTACATGCTCTCCCAAAGTTTGGCTGTAGATCACAATGTCATCCAAATAAACCACAACAAACCGATCAAGGAATGACTAAAGTACCTTGTTCATAAGGGTGCAGAATGTTGCTGGGGCGTTCGTGAGTCCGAAAGGCATCACCAAGAACTCATACGAACCATACCGAGTGACACATGCTGTCTTTGGCTCATCTCCCTCCGCGATCCTGACTTGATAGTAGCCCGACCTCAAATCCAACTTGGTGAACCACCTTGCGCTTCCAAGTTGATCGAACAAGTCCGCAATGAGTGGGATGGGGTGCTTGTTCTTGATGGTCAGCTTGTTCAAAGCCCGGTAGTCTATGCACAGCTGCAACGACCCATCATGCTTGCGTTGGAATAGAACCGGTGCACCATAGGGTGCCTTCGATGGCCTGATGAAGCCAGCATCAACCAACTCTTTGAGCTGCTTCCTTAACTCCTCCAACTCTGGTGGAGACATTTGGTAAGGGGCTCTGGCTGGTGGCTTGGCCTCGGACACTAGCTCGATCTTGTGGTCCACCTCCCTCTTAGGTGGTAGCTTGCTAGGCAGCTTTGCGGGCATCACATCACTAAAGGTCTTCAGCACCTTTAGCACCTCTAAGGGTGACTCGGTCTCCTTCTCCCTTGGCTCATCATATTTCATGGCTGCCAAGAAGGGGTCTTCTTGTCTGCTTACCGCCTTGGCAAATTGGATGGCTAACACCACCCGTGACCCAACTCCAGACCTTCTCCTCAATGGTACTAGGCATTGGCACCGTGCATCCAAGATGCAAACACAATCGGCAAAAGGCACAAGGAGGGCGTTAATCCGAACAAGGAAATCCAACCCAATCACAAACTCATAGTCGTCAAGGGGTATTACCTCAATGGTCTCCTTGCCTTTCCAGTCTCCAAGCTGCAACTCCACTCCCCGTGCTACTCCAATGGCTGGAACTTCCTTGGAGTTCACCGTCTTAATGGTACCGGTCCCTTTCTGCACCTTCAGTCCGAGCTTCCGGGCTCCATCACCTGAAATAAAAAGATGTGAGGCACCTGTGTCCACCAGTGCGCTAACCTTTTGACCTGCAACCATCAGATCCGCAAACATCAAGCCCTTTGGCTTGCGGCTCCCCTTACTTTGGACAGCATTGAGCACCAACGACCCAAGCTTTGCTGCCCCTGACTCTGGCTCCTCGTCAGGCTCTTTGTCTACAGCAACCAGCTTGCCCTTCTGCGGGCAATTGCGCGCTATGTGGCTTCTTCCACATAGGTAGCATGCTAGTGGTTCTCGGTCCCCTTGTGCTTTCCACTTGCCTGCTGGTGGCTTCCTCTCGCCATCCTTGGTTGAACGGTCTCGGTCCCCATCCTTGGACTCCCGGTCACGGTCCCCTTGGACTGCTTCTTCCGGTCCCTATCGTCCCTGTCCTTACCCTTGGGCTTGGTAGACTCGAACTTGTTCAGAGACTTGAACTCTATCAAGGCCTCGGCAGTAGTCATGGCTTTAGCCAAGTCATGAACTCCCCTCCTTTGTAGCTCATGCTTCACCCACGGCTTCAGCGCATCCATGAAAGCAAAAAAGGCGTCCTTTTCGCCTAGATCTGAGATCTGTAGCATTAGTTCAGAGAATTTTTGGACATACTCCCTTATGTCCCCTTGCTGGCTCAGCCTGCGTAGCTTTGCCCGCGCCTCATCATCGGCATACTCCGGGTAAAACTGTTCTCTGAACTCCTTTTAGAACTCTGCCCAGGTTCCAATCTTGGCGCTCCCACGCCAGACATCATCACACCTGCGCCTCCACCATAATAAGGCTACATTAGTGAGATACATAGCAGCGGTGCTTACCTTTATCCTCTCGTCTTGCATGCCCATGGCCTGGAAGTACTGCTCCATACCCCAAAGGTAGTTGTCTACTTCCTTGGCCGCCCTAGTCCCCTTGAACTCCTTAGGCTTGGGGACATCCAATCTGGATTTGGACACTCCAGCAAACATGCCATTCCCAATGGCAGTCTTGCAAGTAACGAGCTCACTGGCAAGCTCTTCCATCCGCTGGCGCATGGCTTCCATGCCATCGCGCAAGGTCCGCACTTCAGCCTCCAAGGTCTGATTCTTTCGGGTGAACACGTCCAAGCCTTTGTTGAGAGCAGCTTCCAGCTCACTTTGGATCTCCTCCCCCATGGAGTCTAGCGATGCAATGTGAGTCTCTACTTCCTCAAGCTTCTCCCCCATGTCGCCTACGGTCACCTCCACTTTGGCCAGCCTACCGTCCATGGTAGACCAGATATCTCTAGAACTGGCTTTCTTGCCTCTTCCACACCCATGCTCCTGGGCCTCTGGTTGTTGGCTAGCAACGTCGCTTTGGGATGCCATCTCCTCAATCACGATCTAACCTGCACAACACAAACACGCAGAATCGAACTTGCTCTGATACCAACTGTCACGGGCTCCGACCTTAGACTCAGAATCCGTGCGGCCTTAGGCTTGGAATCTCCTCCTTTGTGCCTAAGTCAGCCTAAAACACAAGCGTGCGGGCACTAGAATAATGGGAAGGGCTGATTACTCAAGTTAAAGAGAAACAGGATGAACAAGACAGAATTCTGGAAATGCTCTTGTATTCACTGAAACAGAAGTGTTTGATGGTGTACAAATGAGGGTGGAGCAGCCCTCTATTTATAGTTGAGGCTCCAGCTACAACTTAATGGCATATCCCTAGAATAAAGGCTAAAATCATGGGATTACAATCAATCAGGATGCTAACTCCTGATTTTCAGGTTCAACCAAATCTGCCAGGATGCTGCTGTTGATCCTGTCTGGTTCCAGAAGCTTCCCTTGCGTGTCCAGCACCTTGGGCCTTTCTGGATGTGGTGCGGGCAGCTTGTATGCCAGGCCTTGGTCTCATGGGCTGGCCTGCAAGTCGGGCGGGCGTTCTGAACTCGTTTACTAGGCTTTGCACACAGATACCCGCCAGCACGCCTGGTTTGCGGGCCTCAACCCCTGGCTTGCCTGCTGGTCCGCCTGATGTGCCTGGCGTGCCCGCCCAGGGCGTGACACCTGCACATGGCTTTGACTGAACTGGTTAGCTGGTCCCAGGGCACTGGCGTACTGCCTCACACTTTACCTGCGTATCTTGGGGTTTAGGGCTCAGACTATCCACGCACAATATCCCAAACATATTCCCATGCTCAGAATGCCCGCACATTGCTTCCACTGATGGCACCCGCCGGGCTACTTGGCTTGAGGGTGCTTGACCACTGTCCCGAACTTACCTGCGTATCTTGTGATCCAGAGCTCTCACTGCCTGCACAACATATTAGTAACATGTTCCAATGCTCCAAATGCACGCCCACATCTCTTGGAACCACTTTCCCGCCAGCTTGGTCTCGACCGCTGCTCAACTCAGGGTCAGTCATGGCAGGACCAAGGCACACCAAGGCCTGACCATGACACAACGTGTACATGACCATGGGCATAGTTATATGAGTTTTGTGATGGTTGCAGCACCAGGCAGAACGCAATCATCCAAGTCTATTTGGTTCTGGGGACACTGATCTGAAGAAAGGTAATGATTAATGCACCATTATTAGCAAATGGGCAGTGCCTGAAAAAAGAATATATCTCATGCTTAAAGGTGTGCTCTTTCACTGTGTACTCTAGATGATGAAGGGAGTGGAAGTTAACCTCAAACCAGAGTTCATCCCGGGGTGCAGCACTTTGTTCTAGGGATATGATAAAAAAACAGGTATAACTGATACATCTTATTTGAAAATAAATAATTAACTGTTCTAGAGAATTTACTTTGTGCTTGAAGCCTTTCCGTTTTGTTGTTTGTTGTAGATGGTGCATCTACTTCTTGGGAAAACATGGCAAGTACAAAACAGAATTCATCTTGGGCTACTGCTGGTGGTGATCAAGTTGGTAGTTAGGACAGTTGGAATAAAAGCTGCTCGTAAGACTGACTCTGGCAGTAGTGCATCTTATGCTTGGGGTAAAGCTATAACCTGTAGTGGGGATCCATCAGGTGCTTCAAAAGACAGTGGGGGCAACTGGGATCGAGCAAAACTTAAATTTGGAAATCGTGCTGATTCCTTAAATATGACCTCTTAGAAGAATGATAAAAGTATAAATGCTGCTAAAGCCAGTTCGAAAAACTCAGAAAGTTGGGATAAAAGAAGGAATGTCACTCAAAGCTCATCTGGTGCATGGGATAATGCAACTGCTGAAAAGAATAAAGTAAATTTGTGGGGCAAAGGTAAAGGTGTAAGTGCTAAGTCAAGTATTAGCGAGGGCCATTGGAACAATAATTCTTTAGGGTAAAACCAACAGGAAACTTGGGGTAGAAAGAAGGATGCTAGTGGTAGTGAAGACAATTCTTGAGGTTAAGCTGCAGAGAAGTGGAGCAATAAAGATGGTTCTGGTGGAAGCAAGGGAAACTGGGGCAGTTCAACACTTGCAGCAGAAGATGCCGAGGGAGGCTGGAGAAGTGCAGGTAGATGTTTGGCCTAACCAGAAGCAGTGAAAGCTGATGAATCAAGTGGCTGGAAGAAAGCCAATGATTCCAGTGAGAATCAAACTATGAACTGGGATAGCAGGAAAGATACAAGTGAATGTACAACAGGTTGAACTAAAGGTGGATCTCAGAATCAGTCTGGTGGCTGGAATAAAGGAAATGTCGCTGATGGAGGAAGTTCTTGGGGCAAACAAGCTGGAGGTTCATCATGGAGCAAACAACTTTGGGGATCTTCATGGGGTGAACGACCCTGTGTAAATGCGGAGGATGATTTCAAGGGATGGAAGAAACAAAATGATGGTTGGAATAAGCCAAGTTCTGGCAGGGATCAGGCATCTGGTGGTTGGGACAAGGGAAAGATGGGAAGTAAAGATGCTACAACTCTTCAGGATTCTGGTTGGGATAAGAGAGGCAATTGGAAATCCAAATCTGGTGGAGCAAGACAGGATTCTAATTGGGCTAGGAAAAATGATTCGCACTTGGGATCTGGTGAAGCAATGCAATATTCTAGTTGGGGAAAGAAAACTTATTGGAAGTCAGGATCTGCAGATGCTAATCAGGACTAAAACTGGGGTAAAAAATGTAGTTGGGGTGTTGGAAGCGTTGATTCTGGTTGGGCAAAAAAGGGCAGCTGGACCTCTGGATCTAGTAGTGCAGGCCAGGACTCAGGTTGGGGCAAGAAAAGCAACTGGAATTCAGGATCTGGTGATGCAAACCAGGATTCCGGTTGGAAACAGAATAGTGATTGGAAGTCCGGAAGCAGAAATGAAGAGCAAAAGAAGCCTTTTAGTAATAGGGTTAGTGGTGGAAGTTGGAGGGGAGGTTTTGATGGTAGAGATAGTTCAGATAGAGGCTTTAGACGTAGGGGGGATACAGATAGTGGAGGTTTTCTGGGTAGAGGTAGATCAGATAGAGGTGGCTATGGAGGACGAGGGAGATCTGACAGAGGAGGATTTGGCAGTAGAGGAGGTGATGGAGGAGGCTATGGTGGTAGAGGACGTGGTAGGAGGGTTCAAAATAGGGGGAACAATGGTGGTGATTCTTGTGAAAATAAGCCTTTCAGCTGGAACAAAGAGGCAAACAATAGTGAAGGTTGGAAAAGTAATGATGAAGTGAAGTGTAACCAAGGCTAGAATGGTGGAGCAGGTCCCGAGGATAGAGCTAAGACTTGGAATCAATCAAGTGCTGAGCAAGGAGGCCAATCTACCTGTTGGAATCAATCCAAAGATGCAAAAGGTTGTGGCTGGAATAAAGGCACCGGGGTTCAACTAATGAAGCAGGTGGGGATCAGGATAACAATTGGAAGTTATCTAATTCATCTGATGGTACCGAAATGGTCTGGCTGGAACCAGTCAACCGGTGGCAAGGAAGTTAAAGAAAGTAACAATCATGGATGTGGATTGGATAAAAGTTTAATTACTCCTGCTGGAGGGTGGGATGATCAAGGATCAGGCTGGAACTGAGAAGCTGGCTCTGGAGATCAAGCTGGGATTTGGAATCAATCAAATGCTGCTGATGAAGGGCCTTCGTCCTGTCGGATTGAGTCAAAGGATGTAGAAGAAACTAGTGGAAATCAAGATCCATGGGGTAAGGCAGCATCAAGTTCATGGGGACAAGGGAGTAGTAGTAGCAAGGGAGGATGGTCATTATCTTTGAAGTAGTTACATCTTGCTTACCGAAGGTTTTCAGTGCTGTAGATACTTTATTTTGTTCTGTTTTCCACAGTTAGGTTCTAAAGCTGCAATGACCTCTTGAATGGTTGCCACGTGTTATTTTCAGGCATTAGGCGCGCTGACTAGTGAGGACTTGTTTTCTGTAGTTACAGCCGACTTAACGTTTATGTTACTTTCAGTCAGTTATGCTAGTATTCGCCTCTTGTGCATTTTGAGCTTGTCTAGGGCTCCTTGGGCATGGATGATGCTCAAAATACAACGTGTAGAATTTCGGGGTTTAATATTTTCACAAAGTCGGAATGTTTTCCGTTTTCTATGTTTTTTTTTTTGGATTAAGCTTTGATGAAAACAACTAAAATATGATTTATCTGAGTTTTTTTGTTTTTTAACAGAAATAAATTGACAGGTTTGAATTATGAACAACCACCATCAAAATAATCTTGGACTAGGGTTTGGTGTATTGGCGGTGAAGAGCACGAACATTAATATTTGAGTGTTTTTTATTTTTTTTATATATTATCTTAGGTGCGCAAAGTCCATTAAGGTTAAACTTAGATTTTAATATTTTTTTAAATGGTGTACGAAATTATGTACAAAGCTTAGCCGTCTTAGCTCAGCCGGTAGAGCGCATGGCTTTTAACCATGTGGTCGTGGGTTCGATTCCCACAGACGGCGTCTTATTCAGTTTTTTTTCTTTTTGAATTTTACTTTTTACCTGCAAGAGGACATAACCTAATAGGAAGAAGGGGAGGAGGTTCGAAATCAAAACCTCAAAATCCTCTTTAAAATTTCTTTGGCCGCTAGACAAAGAAGAGGACGATACTTTTAAAACTTTGGGTGACTAAGAAGGTGTCTTTCATTTCAATCAATCAGCTTTTTGTACGTATGAATCAATTTTTGTCTTGCCTTTTGTGCTTATTCACACTAACCAACGTTTCAAGTCTACCTCTAATATTTGGTGCATTTTCTTCAAGATCAATTATCATGAATCTCTTAGTTCATCATTGTCTTAGCAACAAATTTTGCTCCTAGTTAGTATCCCCAAAAAAAAAAAAAAAAAAACTCCTTAAATTAGAGGATAGATAAATATTTTTTAAAATAATTAATAGAATAAAAAAATATATAATAATTTTTAATCCACTTATGAAAATAAACCTACAGTAACTGTACAAATTAATAATTCTAACATATTATATACTATAAATAATTTAGTAGTTTAAATTAACCTCTTAAATTATTTGTTTCCTTCATCTTTGCCATGATTAAGAATCAGACTTAGGTCCACTTTGACCACCAACCCCATTAAAAAATTTGTTAGCGCTGATGTAAAAATCAACCTTTAGTGGTCTATAATTGGATTCTTTTAGAAATATACAAGACAATATTGTTATACACTCGTGCATGCACGCTCAAAACCTAAGAAAAAAGCCTAAGAAAAAAAGGATTCTAAAGTCACGATACAAAATCTACTATGATAGACTGGAAAATTTTCCAACAAGGAGACATGCCATGTTGAAATGCTCATTATTATTATCCAAAGAAAAAGCCAATCAATAGCCAAAAATAGAAAAAGGCTGAAACGAGCTAAAAAATGGGGACCCAAAACACTGAATTTGATGTGGTATCTAACATTTTGCCCCAGCATCCACACCATATTCATATCCTCTGAAAATTTTGCTGTCTTTCCTCTTTTCTTTTCCTACGTAAAAACATTAGCTAGAATCAAACTTAAACCAATTAATTGCAACATATTGTCTGTGTCTGTATGCATCTGCTTTCTGTGTTAAGTAAATCAGACGGGGACTAAGAACCCAATCATCAACGAAAATTTTCCTTTGTTTTGTAATTTCTAAAACAATAATAATGATAATAATGGTGGTAGAGCACCTTGGTTGGTGATAGAGTACAAAATTAAAATAATTAGAAGAGACAGACAGATTAAGGCTATAGATGTGGCTGGTGGAGGCGGTGGTGCGCCGCTCCCGAATATCATTCCAAAGTAATCACCATCATCACCGGACCCTGCACTACTGGTGTTGTGGGTGCCGGTGCTGCTGGACCCACCGCCAGTAAAGCTTCCAGTCTCTTCCCTGTACAAATAATTAATAACCAAAACACAAAGCTCATACATCAGACATAAGACATAATAAGAAGATAAAAAGCTCTACATTAAACAAAAATAGATGGTATTATCATAAATGTTATGCCAGATTCCAAGTATTCAAACTTGAAAGGTTGTTGGGTCATTAAAAATTGTAAGTTTAGCCTAATCCAGATGCATATGTAATCAAATAGAACCTTTTCAATAGTGCCAACCAATGGCAGCAAATTTCAGGTGGGGATAGTAGCGGTAGGAAGCAGAAGAAGTGGGTCAGACATGGGGAAGGAACATCTAATGGAGGCAAGTTGGTTCTTTTGAATAGAACTTTTCATGACATAATTCGAATTGCAGTTACCATTTTGAGATGCAAAGCAAACACACAATGGCAGTTTGAGAGAATACAATTTTCCTTCATTTAACTTCTCTTTCTGAGACCAAAAAGGTTTTACATCAAAGAGAAATAAAATTGGGGAAGTTAAACCATGTATAGGCCCCCTCAAGTGCAATGTAAAATGACTAAGACAGAACAAAGTTACAATCCTGTTGATTAATTAGTAAAAGACACAACTGTCAGACAGAAAGATTTCGTTGCCAAATTGCATTAAAGTCATTTGAATTTCCACGTTAAGATTTGGCTGTAGCCTATCTGAGTCGTGTTTTCATACTAAGACTAATAATTTAGAAAACATCTAAACTTTGAAGACATGCTTCTCTTGACCTCAATCAACAAAAGTGAAAAGTTTCATTTCACACACAATGTAAGGCAAGAATATAGTATCTCCTACTGCTATGAAAACGACTACCGGTAAAGGGACCTTATATAAGCATACAATCATACTAACAATTACAGAAAACCTCTCTCATAATTTTCTTCAACTAATAATGCTTAATGCATCCTTTATCACCAAGGAATATCGCATATGCAACCAGTGACAATAAATGTAGCGATCATTATTAACTGGTATCATTGACCAAAATAACTAAAGAAACTAATCTAAGAAACCTAGGATAGTGCTTTTTTTTTTTTTTCACTTGCTCCTAGCCCTCAACTTCAATTTCAGTTCCGAAACCACCCTGTCAACCAGGTTTCATGATAGAATTAAGGGGTTAGCCTCAATATATATAGTTCATCCACTTCCTTGGGTGGTGACCAAATCACATTTGCAGCTTGGACCACCCTAAGAAAAAGGTTGGTAACATGCATAACAACAAGAGGAAAAAGGGCCTATCATATTGCCAATAAGTCAAGAGGGGAAGCCGTCCTTTTTTTTCCCTCCTAATACAACTACTTGTCATGTCCAGCTTACATCAACATCAGTCGGGCCCACACTGATATACGAATAAACATGATGGGTCCTATTCTTTACTAGCTGTAAAGAAGATAAAAAGGGAATATAAATTGAGTCACCTGCCTCCTACACGAGTAGAACACCAAAACATGATCCTAGTGGGTCTCCTTCCAATAATCCCCAAGCAAAAAAGGCCCACCCTTATCCCCTTCAATTCACCTCTTGTAAACTAAACCCCTCCTTTTCTCATTGTTTTCACACAGGTGCACATACGGTTTCTGATTTGGAAGTTCCTTTTGATAAAGACACTGCAACCTTGGATACCCGTTATGAACATGCTAAAAGTATATCTGAAGTAGTTATAAATGAAAAGAAAATTATTTTTCTTGTTCTTTTGAATATGATGAATCTAATATTATGTGCTGTAAACCATAATACTATAGATATAAGTTATTCAGGGAAATGTCATCACAAACAATGCATTTTTAGTAAGTAGTCTCAATGGAAAACCTAAACAATCATTTCATAGAATGAAAGGAAAAAGAAATAACAAACAATTACTAGTATTTACTATATCATTACTTTTATCCTATTGAAAAAAAGAAAAAAGAAAAATGGAAGTGATGTTAGGAAAAGACATAGAAATTATAATAAGTGGGGATAGCACAATGACAATATAAAACTGTTAGTTTTTGCCAAAGAAATAGAGTATTAGATTTGATCTTTAATTATAAGATCGTGAAAAGTAAGGTCACATTCTCTTTTTCGCAACAAAATCAACTTTAAAAGTTTTGACTTACAAAGGGTAATTTCAAAAAATCAGATTTGAGAGCTTTTTAGGCTTTTGTAGGAAGTGGTACCACCTATGGTTAGCTTAGCCCAGAGCTGGTCTGAAGAAGAAAATAGTTACTAAAAACAAACACGGTAACCAAAGAGAATCCAACGGTCAAAAACCAGGAATCAAAGAGTAGTTACACCTTAAAAAAGAATGTAATGTTACATAATTAAAAAAGAGGACGATCATGCAAGCACTGGAGACGCCTATGGATTAGGACAACTGAACTGTAACAAGGCTGACAGCTTGACTCAGTCTCAGACAGATTCGTAACACAAGCATGATCACGTGTATCTATGAATAAAAAAAAAAGTCTAATGCAAAACTTTCCCCCTCATTCAAATAAAAGAATATATTTTTAATTGTCTCTAAACTAATAGCAAAGCCAAAAGTTACCACTCATTAACTAAAAGCAGAAATTGGGTTTTATCAGGACTTTGTCTTCTGACCAACAGGGTTAAAGTTCAACAAAGCAATGGATTATTGCAAAAAATGACCTTGCAAGCAGTAGTATTTTTGTCCTTAAGATATGAAAAGACTAAAATAACCTTCTTCATAAACCAACCACTACACTTTTTTCACCAAGGTAATCTTTAAAAGGATTTTAAGTTCAGAGCAATTTATTTCAAATCAACTTCAAGCCCAAATATCAAAGAAATAATGACAGTTAAAAAGTGATATGTAATTCAGTTATTAGGCCAAATACTACCAAACAAAGGACATTATTGGGATTTCAGATATTTACCTAGCTTCCCCAAAAACGCCAGCGTTGACAGTGAGCTGTTCAACGAGGGAAGCAGATTTGGGATCCAGACTTGAAGCTTTTTCATACTGAGCACTTAGGCCAGCTCCAGAGGGCACAAAATATGCTCCATTTACCATTATGTCCCCATCTGTCCTCCAGTTCCAATCTGTCCAATCTTTCTCGTCCGTTTCTACTCTCTTTGTCACCTGCTTACAAATGCATAGTGTAAGGAGATTGCATTATACGCGCCTACACAGGCGAGTTAAAATATGTAAAACAAGGTGCTAGCAATAAAGGGCTGCTACTGCTGTTGTCCAAGGTGGATTTGAGTAGAAAGGAGAAACTGTGAACCAAAAAAAATATCGGCTTCACGCCTCAGCATTGCTGGCATGCACTACCATCCCCGTCAGATAATAGTATATCTCACGCGTCACCGCTGGGAGTGGGGATTATGAATGAGCCCCACTTGAAAAAGTATTCATCTCCCATAACAAGTCAAAAAGGTTAAGGAGACACCACCAAGAATCATGAATCGATCATAAATTTAATCCATCTCTTAAAACAATCTAAACCAAAATCTAAAATGAAAAGAAATTTTTAAAAATTAACCAATCAAAAAAAAAAAAAAAAAAAAGAAGAAAACTACTACCTCTTTAGCATCGGGGTTCCCTGGTGCAGTATATCGATTTCCTTGACTGTTGATGGTAGGGTTAGCACTACCACCGATAGCATACATTTCCCATGCAGTAAAATCATTGTTCACCACGTGTATATATCCTCGGCGGCACCTTGGCATTCTTTGCACCAACGCTTGTCCGAAATGATTAAAAGCTATAGTCACCTGCATACCTGAATCAGGCAAATACCTATACAAGAAAAAGGTAAAAAAATAATAATAATAATAATAATAATAAGAACTTGAAGCAAGATTCGTTCAATGCATTTAAATTCATCGTATTAATTGTTTTTGACACTCTAAACTATTAGAGGAATTGTGAATGTAGACATTGAAATGAAAGTACCTGTCATCATGGCCTAAAAGCATAACTTCATCATGGTGAGAAAAATAGCTATTACTAATAGTAATCCCAGTGGACCCCATAATAGCATCAACCAGGCCATCAGTGCAATAACTAAGGGAACAATGATCAATCCAGATCTTCTGAGAACCAAGAATGGAAATCCCATCACCATCTGATCTTCCTCTCCACCCAACATGAGTTGGAGATGAAGCAATGTCTGTGTTCCCTGAAGGCTTACAATGGTGAACATGGATGTTATGGATAATAACATGGGATACAGACTGCAAGGTTATACACCCATTTCCAGTTATATGAACGTTGGCGCCGCGGCCATCAACGGTTTTGTAAGAGTTGAAGATGAGCTCGTGTTTGAGTTTGATGACCATGTTGGTTGAGAAGATAATCCAAAGGGGCTCGTTTTGTATGACAGCATGGCGGAGAGTGCCTGGCTTGGGGTTAGCAGGGTCGTGGTCGGAGGAATCGGTGACGGTGTAGATCTGGCCACCTTTGCCACCTAGTGTGCCTTGAGCAAAGCCTATGGAGCAGTCGGCTAAGCGCTGGCGGTTGTTGTACCAGTTGGGGTCGCATCGCCAGCAGTCGTCTATGGGGTTTCCGGTTAGGCATTGGTCTTTTTCGGTTACAGACAGGGCTTGTCTTCTTGATAAGGACACATTTAACCTCCTATAAGCAATAAAGTAAAGATTTTGAGTAATGTCGGCAGATTTTTCAGGAAACAGGGGAGAAAAACAGAGTATTCAGTTTATTAAAATGTGGTATATGGGAAAATGGGGCTACATTTTTACAGTCAGAATCCTTAAAAAAAACAAGGGTTTTGGCCTTTTGGATTATAGAACCCTAAAATTGGTAAGAACAGATGGAACTTTTTTTCCTTTACCTGAAAATGCTTTGGGATAAATCTTTTGAGTATGAAACAATGAAGAAAACAGTGTAGAAAAACATGGTATCTAAGAAAATGGGAAGACTATGTTTTTTAGTCAAAATCCTTAAAAAAAATTAGACCCCATGACAAAAATCTTGAAATGTCCAAGACCAAAAAAAGTGGGCTTTTGGGTTATAATACTCCAAAATGGGTAAGAAAAATGGGAATTGTTTTTTCAAAAACAAAATCTTGACAGAAACCAGACGGCCCCAGAGAGTTTGAATTATGAAAAGGGCTTACCTTTGAACATCTTGAACAACTGATTCAGGGTCAGGGTGCTGGTGAGGGAGGCTAACATTGAAGGCAGCTCTGGCAGAGGCAGGGACAGAACCCAAAAAGCATATTAAGAGAAAGCAGGTGAAAGAAAGCATCTTGGGAGGGAAGGAAGGAATAATAATGGAAGGGAGGTTGGGGTTTTTCCTTCTTTGAACAGTCTTGCTTTGCGCTTTGCTTGTTCTTCAAAACCGCAAAGCAAAACTTGGGAGGTTGCAAATCCTTCGAAAATGTGAAGTCATCAGTGTAATATTAGCGTTAAAAACTGCCATGATGTGACAAAGAATAATTTAAAAAAAAAAAAAAGAAAGAAAAGAACCCTTATTATTATTTTTTTCTCTTTCTTTTCTGTTGGTTTACATAATCGGAAAGGAGAAGGAAAAAAAAGGAAAAGAAAACTACGGCTATAATGGAGGAAGAGGAAGAGAAAGAAGAGAATAGCGCCCTTCTCAGTACTCTCTCAGTGTTTCCCTTGTTTTTTCCCTTTTGGAGAGTCCCTCAAATACTCACATTCCTACCTCGCTCTCTAATTATTCTAAAAAAGAGTTAATCTAGGACGAAAGAGAGGGAAATAAAAGGGGAGCTTATCCAAAATGTTAAAGAAAAAACTTAAATGAAGCTTTTTTTTTTTTTTTTTTTTTGGGTAAAATTGATGAAATTTTTAATTAAAATTAAAATTAATAGATTAAAATATGTCGTTACATAAATTAAATATGTAAAATTTAAAAAAATTTATATATATTTTAGATAAATATTTTTAATAAAAATATTGATAAAATTTTTATTATTAAATAAATATCAATCAAATTTATATTATAAATAATATTTTAAAGATTTTTTTACGTATTATTGATTTTCACATTAAATTTTATCAATTTATTAATTTAAATTTTTTATTAAAGTTTTTATTAAATCATTTATGAGAAGGAACTTTACAAACTTCACTTAAAAATTTTTATGTAAGTTTTTCTATAGTGCTGAAAACCCTTTTTATTCCCTTGAAAGAAAGGTGATATGTTGCCTTTGTATTTGAGGATTGAGGTTTTTTACCGTGAGTGTTTCTACATAAATATATAAATAAAAAGGATTAACTTATATCAGTTTTATATTTTTTTAATTTTTAATTTTAATAAATTAAAAAGATAAGATTAAAACTTTTTCCTTTATTTATTTTAAAATTTTATTAAAATTAATAATTAGAAAATATGTAATTTTTTAATTTATATTAATATAAGTTTATCTCTTTTTTATAAGTAATATTATTTCTTATTTTGCCCAATAAGCAAAGCAGCTTACGAGTGTAGATAGAAATTTGTTGAAAAACATTTGAAGAAGCGTTTGATTCACAAAATTTTATATTTCGAGAGAAAAATGATTCTTGAGAAGTGTCAATTCATGGGAATGGATGACTTTTCCCATCATGGGAATGTTAGAGTCCATATTTAGTTTGCGGAATCTTAGGTTGTGTAATAAAGATTTTTTTATTATAATATCCTTCATTATGTGTAAATAACACATAATATTTCAACTGCTAATTATGTTATTAAAATTAAACATGTGACAACCATTAAACAACTAAAAATAAAAATGATTTTCATTTTTCATTATGTTAAAAATAAGGTGGTATATTATGAACAAATATATATATATATATATAATAAAGTTCAAAAACAACTTTTTTTTTCATTATAAATGTAGTATTTGATAAATTAAAAAAATTCATTATAAACAAGCATGATAATTTTTTTTATATAAATGCTATAATAAATAACAAACATGATGTTTCTATCACTATAAACACTGTGTTTAATAAAAAACTAAGTACTACATTTTGATTTATAAATAAGCACATAAGCACCACGTTTTGGTTTTATAAATGTAGTCTTTTAATCAAACACAATGTTTATGGAATTATAAAGTAATTGACAATTAAACAAAGGCGACGTTTTGAAACTATAAACGCAGTCTATGTATGTACAAACACAATGTTTCTACCATTATAAAATTAGTATTTTACAAATCATAAAAAAGCTTTTAATATAACAAAACATTTTTTGATACAATTTCTTACTTAAGAATGTTTCATATTGTAGTATTCTTGGGGTGTCGTAAGTTGGTGTGCTGACTTTCAATCATTTAAATGGTATTTTTAACATCTATAAGGTATTAAAAAACTTTTTTCATTTGCGTATCTAGCATCGCACAAATAGTAAAAACTTAATTCAGTGTCATAATATTAATATACATTTAAAATGTGTTTCATGGTATAACTAAAACCAAAATATTAAACTAATACTTTATGGGATCCTTAAACCATTTTTACGTATAATGGCATCGCTAAGCACTCTACCATATGTTGAAGAACCTTCCCATCCTAGTAGAACATAAATGAATTGCATGTTTTGTGCACAAACACCAAGAACATTGGTAGTAATTTTATTTTTCCTAATCTTGTACCTAAGCCTATCAACTGAGTCTATATTCACCCTTATGAATGTTTCATCTAAAACACCAAAACAATTTTAAACCCAACAACTCTGATTAATATATTGTACAAAATTAAGATTTATTAATATTTATTTAGAACAAACAATGATTAATGTATTATTTTGAACCATTTTCATCTATTATCTGTTGAATTTTCTGCTATCAGTTTTGGTTTGTTAAACAATAATAAATGTAATTTCAAAATAGAATTCAATACAACATGAAATTGTCTACTAATTGTCTCTTCAGATCTAGCTACTTGATGCTTTATAACCTTATATTTTATATGATAGGCAATGATATGAATGAAGCTAATAATCATTTCTTTTATTGGCATATGTTTAGATGCCTTTAATTTTCTTTGTGTTTGAAGCAATTGAGATAATTTTACAGAATCCCTCTTATCCATTCTACAATTATCCACATCCTATTTATCACTCTCAAAGACCATTTTGTTTAAGTTCAATGATTTAATCTGAAGCCTATTAAGAGTTTTATCCGTATAAAAGATTTTATGTCTTTTTTCAAGTATCATAACAACTAATGTCATAGTAATAATAAGTAATAGTTGAATACTTTATGTTTGTTCATTTACAAAATAAGTATTGTTATAAATTGTATCTTCTTTTTTATTGATAAATGAGTCATAATTGCTTTTAAAAAATATTTTTGTTAATGTTGAAAACATGTGTCGAAAGTAATAATGTGCATTTAGTAGATCAAGATTTAAGTCACATAAAAAAAAACCAAATAGTAAGAAAATATTTGAGTAGATCAAGAAATAGTAAGAAAACATTTGTAGATCAAGAACAAATAACCAATAGCAAGAACACATATGATAGATCAATAACTTTTTAATCAAGATCTAACCTAGATCTACCAATATAACAAGAAGACATTTGACGCAAACAAATAATATAGAACAAATCGTACAAAATAAAAAGTAAACTGATCATATAATGATAAAAGATAAGCTAAAATGAATCGCATGAAAATTGAATCACAAAGCTAAAAGGTGATGCTGTGTGAAATAGAAAAAGATGTAATTTCGGGTTTGATTAGAGCTCTATAATATTGTTTGGAAAAGGAAATATGGTTTTATATCATGTTCATATGTCAATTTATTTTGTTTTTTTTTTTATCTATTGTCAACAATGTTTTAAAACTAAAAAACATGATCATTGTTAGTTACTATGTTTTCAGGTGATCAATTACTATATTTATCAATGACTACGTTTCTATAATAAAAAACATAATTATTGATATAGACAAAAATTTTATTTTTATCAAATACTATGTTTTTTACATAAAAAAACATAGTTAAAATTATCTTAAATATTTTATCATAAATATTAATCTATTATTACGTTTTCATACTAAGAAACATCATTAATATTGAAAATATCAAATTTATTTTGTTATTTATTAAATGATCAACCACATTTCATATGTAAAAAATATAGTGCTTATAAAAATAAAAAAACTACAGTTTATAAATGACTATGTTTCCATAACAAGAAACATAGTTATTGATATAAAATTTTTTTTATATATATCAAATACTACATTTTTATATAAAAAATGTAGTTAAAAATACCATAAATATTCTATTATAAATATTATATCTATTACTATGTTTTCATATTAAGAAACGTTATTGATATTGCAAATATCTAATTTATTTTGTTATTATTTTAATTGATCAACTATGTTTCATATATAAAAAACATAATGCTTCTGAAAATAAAAAATTCAAAATCCTAAATTTGCAATAATCTGCTATGTTTTTTTCTTTTAAAAATATTGGTTTTTATTATATTTAATCTACTACGTGTCCAGTCGTTGTCAGGTGTCTAATCGTGTGGCTGAAAATGCAGTTTTACTCAATCGTATGGCTATGAATGCAATTTTTCATGTTAGAATAGGTTTTGATTTATCATGTAATTATGTTGATTTTCAAGGGTAAAATAGATTGAAAAAATTTATTATTAAGGTTAAAAGTGGGACAAAATTTAAGTTTCTTCAAGAATCTTAAAAAACCTCAAGGGCCTTCTAAATACACCAAAACATTTTCTCTACACACCTCCAAAATTTTCTTCTAAAAATACTTACATAGTAAATACCAATTTTAACCTTTAGTAAATGATAAAAATACCTTCAATAGCTTATATACCTAAAAACCACCGTCACAAGTCTTAAAAATAGATTTTCAAGAGTTATATTATATTATTGATAATCCATTTTCGAAAAAAAATATAATTCTTAAAAATCTATTTTCAAGAACACAAATAATTCTTGAATTTGATTTTTGAGAATTATTTACGTTTTCGTAAGTGAATTTTCAATAGCCATCTTGTATTCTTGAAAATTTAATTTTGAAAATATATAAATTTTTGTTTAAATATATATAATTATAAACTTTTGATAACGTTTAATTTTAATTTAAATAAAATAAATACATTTAATCTTAAAATAAATAATACTAAAATAAATAAATCTGATATGCTAAGATCTCCAGATGTCTCTAATGATTCTCTGAGGCATGGCTTAATTTCGACAATAGGGATCTCTAATCTTTAGGCCACCAACATCCTGGTGGTCAAAAAATATTGGTGGCAAAAAACATAGAGGTTCTTACTATCGAATTTGTTAGTCTACTGATAATATTGTCAGGGTCAATGTCCTATAAAGTATTTAAGCTCGGATTAGAATACATGCATGCACACATATGAGTCATCGATATGCCCATTCTTACCTGATCATGTGTGAATAGAAGAGACATGTTAGTTCACAAATATGTATGGGTATAAAAGTATTTTTTTCTTGATACCAGAAAATAAAAAAACACTTTTTTGCCTATATAAAACCAAAAAACCAAAAAATGGTGTTATTGGTTTTCTGGAGTCTTAAAAGAAAGAACAAGTTTATGCCATGCATGTTAAGAACATTGATTTGAGTTCTATTCTCACACATGAGCAAGTAAATAGGTTCATAAGTGCATGATTAAGATTTTCAGTGATTAAAAGTGAAATTGAGCTTCTAAAAAATAGATACCAAAGAAGATTCAAAACTTTTTAGATGTTCATTTCCAAAAAGACTTATGGCTTTTCATAAATAAATATTCGAGAAGTCTTGAATATTTTTGGATATAAATATCTGAGAATCTTTGAAACTTCTTGAAATGGATATCTGAGAATCATTAAAACTTCTTGAATATTCATTTTCAAGAAATCTCAAAACTTTTAAGATATTTATTTTTGAAAAGCTTGAGTTCAAAAAGTGAGAAAAAAGAAGAGAGGAAGAGTATGAATGGAAAATAAAAAGTGATGGGTGTGGATGTATTTAATAGAAATAGAAAATTACATTTTGAATTTGGGGTATATTTAGAAGTGAGGTGTAAATAGAATTCTCCAAAAGCTTATAGAGAGAAAATTTTTATTCCGGACTATTTGAAAATTATTAAAAATTTTTGAATACCTTTAAAAATCAAATACTACAAATCAAATTTGTCATAACAAATAGATCTGGGGATCTATCGTTAGACATTGACTTAAGGAGTTGCCACCAATCTTTTTTTGTTTAGATGTAATTGATCACCTAAGGAATCTATCCTTTCAAAGAACATCTAAGCTTAAGGGTCCCTAAAAAATAAGTTCGGGTCTATTAACTAGAACAAGGTTCAGGAGTTCGGTTACGATTGAAGAAGGTTATAGTACCCTCATAATGCCCATCAAAAGATGGTACCAACTTAATTTCGTATTATCTATTAAGCTAAAAAAATTTACAAAAAAATTAATTATTAAAAATTATTCTTAATTGACTCCAATACTTTTGATAAAAAATTAAGAAAATTCCCTCATCTTAAGAGTATACAAGAAAACTACTGTTTCCCTTACAATGGCTCAATCTTCGAATTATTTAACATTAAAAATTTTCAAGAAAAGAAAAAAAATAAAATAAAAAAGAAGGAATAATGGTTCAACTTTTGATATAAATAATTTTTTTTCATTTTATAAAAAAAAACTCATTGTTTTGTATAAGGAAAATTGATACTTTCAACTTTTCCTTAAAACATTTTTTTTGACAAAATTTTTTTAAAAAAGAAAAATTGGTACTTCCAACTTTTCCCTAAACTGTATTTTTTTAAAAATTTTATTTTAAAAATTTTACTTTAAGAAAAATTGATACTTTTAACTTTTCTTCAAAATATTTTTTTTTGAAAATTTTATTTTAGAAATTTTATTTTAAGAAAAATTGATACTTTCAACTTTCTCTAAAATACTTTTTTTCTTGAAATTTTATTTTCAAGAAAAATTTATACTTTCAACTTTTCCCTAAAAATATTTTTTTAAACCTTTTTATTTTCAAGAAAAATTGATACTTTTAACTTTTCCTCAAAAATATTTTTTTGAAAATTTTATTTTAGGAAAATCATTGAAAAAAAAGAAAATAAAAATAAGAATAATAAAATAAAAAATTAAGGAATATCAAATAATTTTAATTTAGAAATAATAATAACAATAATAATAATTAATTAATTAATTAAAAAAAACTTTGGAACGACTTGGCTCGGCTTGGATTTGGCTCAGCTTGAGAGACAAAAACGGCTCAAAGGTGTGGCTCGGCTTGGCCTTAAAACCTAGGTAGAGACGCGAGTCACTAGTTCGGGTCATGCTACGGGTCGAGTTAGATCTTGACAAAACACGTGGATCCTAGGTTTATTAATGCCCAAAACGATGTCGTTTTATGCAGGTATATAAAGCTGAAATTGGTTCTCTCTTCAGATTTCCCTTCCTCTTTCTCTCTCTTTCCTTTTTTTTTTCTCCTCCTTCTCTCTCTACCCGTGAAGAACACCGATGAAATTCTCATTAATTTCTGGGTTTTTCCATCGAAAACTGGGTTTTTCACCAGAAAAATCACTAAAAAACTTGAACTTCATCGAAAAATTGCTAAGAATCTGAAAACTTCAAAAATTTTCCAAAAACAAAATCACCAAAAATTCCTAAAAAATCTTAAAAACACTTTTGAATTTTCTAAACACCTTTTTTTTATGTTTTTTTTCTCTCTGTGTCCCTTAGCAAGCTTGGTTAGGATCTGTATTTATAAGACAAAATCTAAAGTCAAATGGGAATCCCAACTCCTCTAGACTTTTAGTCTCATCCAACCTCTCCCAATTCAATCCAAACTCCTTTGCCTAATTTTACACCAATTCATCTACCTTTTTTTGTTTTTTTATTTTATTTTTTGATTAATCAAAAGGTAGACCCTGGATAGATTGGGTGTCTATAGCTACTTCTTTTTGCGTATTTTTTATGCAACATGAATTGTGCAAAGACGTAGACACCCCACTTATGTCGACACATTCATTTTTTTTAAAAGGACACTCGAAACACCCCTGAGGAGAGGTTCACAATTCTTGGAAAAAAAATAAAGCTCCTCTAAACAAAAGTTCAACGACTTTTGAAAAATAAACAAAGCTCCTCTAAGCAGAGGCTTAACGACTTTTGAAAAATAAACAAAGCTCTTCTAATCAGAGGCTCAACGACTTTGAAAAACATAAACAAAGCTCCTCTAAATAGAGGCAACAGAACTTTGGGAAAATAAATAAAGCTCATATGAATAGAGGCAACAAAACTTTGGAAAAATAAATAAATCTCCTCTAAATTGAGGCAACAGAACTTTGGAAAAATAAATTGCTCATTGATAATCATGTCTAAAGGAGTCAAAGATCGTGTTTGAAGAAATTTCAGGAGATTATGCCCAAGGCTCTTACAAATCAATCATGATACCGAGAGATATCCTTTTTCAAAGATTAAAATCTTACCTCATAAGCTTTTTCTCAAATTTGAAACTTTTACATCGAAAAAGTCTTCACATTTGTAGGATCTTGGAATACCCCTACTTTTTGAATTTATGCACTATACTTTCTTAAATGCATATACTATGTGAAATGCAATGCATGCTAATGCAAATTCTTGCTAATTAATTTTCATTCAGTTATGCTACTTAAGTTTCTCAAGCTCTTTTTTTGAACCATTTTATTTTTCAAAGACCAAGTCAGTGTAACCTCGATCATCTCTTTCATTTAATTCTCACATTCTTTCTGTAAGAAATCCCTTCCAAATTCAGTGTCCTTATCAGGAACTGAACATCTTAATTTTGCCCTTATCACTATTGACCTTTCCAATGTAATGTAGAAATCTTTCATGCTATTATTCATTTATTAATCATTATCTCAAACTTAAAAAAAAGTAAGAATGCATTCACACATTTCTTCCATTGTAAGGTATTAAGAAGAAAAGAATAAGAATGGTTAGGAAATAGTCAACAGCAAGACACACAAAGAATGAAATAGAATATCTTTTATTAGCAAAAATGTTGGTAAACTTTGGCCATGAAAGAATTACAAAGATAGGTATGGGAAACAATGCCCAAAAATGAACAATCAGACAATCATGATAACACATCTCAAGATCCTTTTCAAAAAACTTAACCACTTAATGCACTTAACAACTTAGAGCTTATCAGAATATGCTAGTTTTCATGCCAATGAATTTTCGTATTTGATGCTGTGTTCTCCTTATCTAAGCTATTTTTTTAGGTTTTCAACTTAGATAAACTCCTTATGACTCAAATCGCCCTTTTACAGTTTTCACTTTGAATCATCTTTTTTCATTTTTATTTTTTTTATTTTTTCATTTTTTTCATTTTTTTAAGCATAGTACCTCTTCACAGCATTAAAATTTATAGGATGACGCAAATTACTTCCATCCATCTCAGTTAGTACCAATGTTCCACCCGAAAAATTCAGTTTCACAACATATGACAATTTTCAATTCAAAATCCATTTTTCTCTATTATTGTACTGACTTGAGAGAATTCTTTTCAAGATCAACTCTTATTCTCGAAAATATTGAGGTCAAACTTTTTTATCATAAGCCCTCATCATTCTTCTTTGATATAGCTGACCATGGCACAACGTTGTCAATCTCTTTTCCTCTATGAAATTTAACTGTTTATAGTATTCTCAAATTTATTCAACCTTTTCTAGTTCAATTTCTTTTAGAATCCTTAAGGATGAGATTTCTACTTCTACTGACAATACAACTTCCATCTTATAAACAAAAAAAAATGAAGTTACCTCGGTAGAGGTGCGCACTGATGTTCGATATGCATGTAGTGTAAATGATAACTTTTCATGTCAATCTTTATAGGTCTCGATCATCTTCTCAAGAATTCTTTTTATATTCTTATTAGCTGTCTTAACTGTCCCATTTATTTTCGGATGGTATGGCACCGAATTATGATGCTTGATCTTGTATTGGGTACATATTTTTTGTATCATCTTGCTATTCAAATTCTTAGTATTATCTAAAATGATTCTTTCTAGAAGTCTATATTTGTAAATGATCTCTTTTTTTTATAAACTTGCAAACCACAGATCGTGTTACATTTGTAAATGATGCTGTCGCTACCCATTTCGTGAAGTAATCTATCATCACAAAAATAAACCTATGTCCATTAAAAGCTTTTGGGATAATAGGACCAATGACATCCATGCCTCACATAAAAAATGGCTAGGAAGGTGCCAAAACATGTAAAGCAGATGACAGAGCATGGATCTTATCAGCATATATCTGGCATTTATGACATTTACGAGTATAGTCAATACAATTACTCTCAATTGTCAACCAATAGTACCATATTCTTATAATCTATCTTACTATCATATGTCTATTAGCATGTGCCTTACATATTCCATCATGCACCTCTTTAATGATTTTCTTTGCCTTAGCCTTATTTATGCATCTCAGCAATACTTAATCATGGCTTTTTTTGTACAGAACATCCTTATCCAGGAAAAAGCTCATAGCTAATCTTGGGATGACCCTTTTATCATTCTTCGTTACTTAAACTGGATATTACTGATTCTTAATATGCTATAATATTTCATAAAACTAGGGTTTCTATCCTCATATTCTTCTACATTGGAGTAATGAGTTGACATATCTTTGACATCTAACTTGATAGGCTGAATGTTAGTATTATCATTAATTCGGATCATTACCGTTAAAGTAGCCAAGGCTTCAATAATCAGATTCTTTTCTCAAGGTAAATGATCAAACTGGACATCTTCAAACTGCTTAATCAACTTTAAAATATACTTATGATATGAAATAAGTTTTGAATCTCTCACCTCTCATTCTCTTTTTATTTGATATATAACTAGAGTTGAGTCCCCAAACACTTTTAATACTTTCACTCTTCTATCTATAACAGCTTGTAGACCCATGACACATACTTTATATTCAGTGATGTTATTTATTTAATTAAAATTTAATCTCGCTGTTATAAGATAGTATTATTCTTTTTGGAAAAATCAAAATTACCCCAATTTCATGTCCTAAGGCATTGATCGCTCTATCAAAATACATCTTTCAACACTTTTCTTTATGCTCCCCCTTCTTTAATTGGGAAACAGTCATCATATCTTTATCAAAAAACTCTAATTTCATTAGTTCATATTCTTCAGTAGTACGATCTGCGAGAAACTCAACTATAACACTCTCTTTTATTGCCTTTTAACTTATGTATATGATATCATATTCTGAGAGCATTACTTGCCACTTAACAATTCTCCCAGACAAAAAAAGCTTTTCAAAGATGTATTTAATTGGATCCAATTTTGCTATAAGCTAAATGGTGTGATAGAGCATGTAATGTTTGAACCTTTTGGCCGTCCAAGCTAATGCACAACACATTTTCTCCACAGAAGAATACTCGAACTCATATTCAGTGAATTTTTTACTCAGATAATAAATAGCTCTCTCTTTTTTTTATCATATTTATCTTGCTGCCTCAGCACACATCTCATTGAATTCTCGTACACTGTCAAATATAAAATTAAAAGTTTTCTTGAAACAAGTGGTACAAACACTAGAAGATTTGATAAGTATTGCTTAATTTAATCAAAAGCTACTTGGCATTTCTCGTTTTATTCTCCAGGGTTATTCTTATGAAGAAGCTTAAAAATGGGATCACATTTATAAGTAAGCTGAGCTATGAATCACGAAATGTAGTTTAACCTTCCCAAAAAACTTCAAACTTTTTTTAGTGTACTCGGAGGTGACAAACTTTGAATGACTTGTATTTTGTCTGGATCAACTTCAATTTCTCTTTAACTAACCACAAAGCCTAGCAACTTCTCTGAATTTACCTCGAAGGTACACTTGGTTGGGTTCAACTTGAGTTAAAATTTTTTCAATCTCTCAAATAACTTTTTAAGGTTGGTGACATAATCTTCATTTTTATGAGATTTTGCAATCATATCGTCCATATAAACTTTATCTCTTTGTGCATCATGTCATGAAAGAGTGTCACCATGGCTTTTTAGTATGTTGTCCCAGTATTCTTTAACCCAAAAGGTATGACTTTGTAGTAAAAGATCCCTCTTATAGTCACAAAAGTGGTCTTTTTCATATTATCTGCAGCCATTTTTATCTGATTATACCCTGAGAATCCATCCATAAAGGAGAACATTGAATGCTTAGCCGTGTTATCTACCAGTGTGTTGATATGAGATAAAAGAAAGTTATCTTTTGGGCTAGCCCTATTCAAATTATGATAGTCTACACATATTCGTACCTTTTTATCTTTCTTAAGGACAGTATATTGGTTACCCACTCTGAATACTTAGCCACTTGCAAGAAACCTACATCAAACTACTTTTTCACCTTTTCTTTAATCTTTAGTAGCATTCAGGTTTTATTCACTTTAGTTTCTGTTAGACTGGCTTATATTTTGGCTTTAAGGGTAATTTATGCTATACTATCTCCGTACTCAGCCCTGATATATCTTGGTGAGACCAAGCAAACACATCTATGTATTCTTGAAGTAGATCTTTCAAATGTTACCTATCTCTTAATGAAAGTGAAGTACCAATTCTGACCTCTTTTTTATTCTCCTTATCTCTTAAATTTACTAAGTTAGTTATCTCTTGATAAAGCTCAATTGGCTTACTTTCTTATTTAATCAGTCTCATTAGGTTCAGAGGTATAACAAACTCTTCAGAATCACCTTCATTATCAAGTTTATTAGTGTTGATTGAATTTTTAAAATTAACCTCTTGATCGTTATCATAATTATCTTCTTGTTCATTTAAAGACCTAAAATTGAATGAAATAGAATATGTTGACAAGATGTGTTTGAAAAAATAAAAAAATGACAATAATGAAGCCACAAGAAAAAATGAATGAAAATACATCATTCTTATTCTTTATTAAAGATAATAAAAGATAATGACCCAAATAAGAAAGATCACCCCAATGCCTTGGACGATAATTATTAGGATGTATAATTACATTGAATTAGTTTCAAGGGTAAAAGGTATTTTAATGGTATTCTAATTGTTCAGCTCATAATTTGACAAACAAAAGCAGACCCGACCTTCTTATTCAAGCTCCATTTCATCTTTAATAGCATGGATGGTTAACTAGGTGAAAGTCTCATACAAATATGGGATGATCATTAGTCTCGCTATTTTACTTGTTGGTTTTCTCTTGATCTTCCATTCTACTGCTTCATAGCCTAGGCTTAGCCTTTCACTATTGTTCACCACTGTTGATGGCTCTCTTATTCCTTGTAAGTTCTTATCCAGCCCCACTCCTGGATACCAGCCTTTATTGATGACTTAGCACATCACTATCTTTGAAAAAGGTTGACTTTTAAATCATTCACCCACAGATTTGACTAATTTGAAGGATCGATAAGAGCATTCCATTGTATATTCAATAGCTTCCATATATGAAACATTCAATGGCTGAGTCACCAACATATCTTTCTTTCCAAATACCACAACCAATTGACTTTCTATATTAAACTTGATCTTTTAGTGTAGGGTAAAAGGCATAGCACCTGTCATGTGAATTCATGACCTTCTTAACAGACAGCTGTAAGATGAAAAAATATCCATCATTTGAAATTTCATATTAAAAGTGCACGACCTAATTTGTAAATGCATCTTGATATCTCTTAGGATTTCCCTTCTGGTCTTATCAAAAGCTCGCACGACCATTTGACTGTCTTTTATATAAGAGTAGTCGATAGGTAGCCTTACCAAAGTTGACATAGGCATGACATTGATAGCAGAGCCATTATCAATAATGACTTTGGCTATGATATAGCTCTTTCACTTGACTGTGATATGCAAAGCCTTGGCACTTCTCTTTTTTTTTGGGGGAATCTCATCATCACTGAATGATATATAATTTTGCATGACTAGGTTTTCAACTAAATGGTTCACATATTCAACAGACACATTATGCATCAATATGCTTGGTTTAACACCTTCAATAGAGCATTTTGGTGTGATTCTGAATTCAATAGTAGCGATAATAATGAGATTCATGCTAGCATTTTGTTCAACTATTCAACAACTAAATATTCACTATATTTTATCAGTTTTAAGAATTCATAAGCTTTCTTTTCTGACACTAGCTT
Organism: Durio zibethinus; assembly: GCF_047325235.1. NCBI lineage: Eukaryota > Viridiplantae > Streptophyta > Magnoliopsida > Malvales > Malvaceae > Durio > Durio zibethinus. Next base: position 20,189,567 of record NC_143175.1, read on the forward strand.
TGGACTATCCTTTTCAGGTACCACTTTGAGGTTATTTCACTCTTCTCTCACCTTGGCTTTCTTTCTTCTAACCTTTTTCAATATTTTTAAAATGTAACATCTTTCATTTCGAGTAATGCCTTCTACACCAATTATATTAGAGGCGTCAGTCTTAAGGTATTCTCCTCTTGCCCGTGAACTATTGTATCGTAGCCATATTTTCAGGGTATAGCTTTATCATCTTTATAAGGGAATAGAGTTAGAACTTTAAAAGTTACCAGCCTGGGAATGAGTTTGTCTATGACTAACTTTGGCTTGTTCCCACAGTGAATCGTCACTGGCTTTAGAAATAATTTTATAGGCTTGTCAGTCATAGATACTTCAACATTCTTTGAGTATCTTCTCTCTTCATAAACTTTCATTTGGTATGAATTCAAGAGCTTTTGTACCTCTTAACGAAATTGCTCATAAGTTTTGATAGAGTGACCAATTGCCCCACTATGATATTTACAACTAATGCTTGCTATATACACTCCATGATAACTATGTGAACTCATTGGTTGTATCATGTCAGCTCATCATAAAGCATCAAACAATTGACTAAGATGTGTCTTAATATCTGTCACTTTTCTCTTTAAATGACACTCTTGTTCCTTACTCAGAGCATTCATATTGTGATTAGACAAAGGATTACCACTAACATTTGATGCAATTACCCTTTCTGTATCAAAGCTAATCATTCTATCCTTGATCAACCGTTGCACTTTGTGTTTCAAGGCAGTGTAATTTTTAGTGGAATGATCAGCAATCCTATAGTGATAGTCACAATGGGTTGTGAGATCATACCACTTAAGCTAATGTGGCTTGAGTGGCTCTAATTTGCTAGGAGTAATTAGATGACTGTTGTAAAGTTCACGAAATAACTCTGTATAGGTCATGGAAATTGGATCAAACACAAGCTTTTCGTGAGTAGTTCATTGCTCCCGTGATCCACCTATTGGGTTAGCTGAATAAGTTTGAGATCTTGAGATAGGTTGAGTGTTAGGACTGTATGTGATATTTTAAGGCCTAAAAGATGGTTGATATGTTTGAGGATAAGATGATTGTGAGAATGGTTGATATGGGTAAAGGAAAGTGTTATTCACAGTAAGATAATATAGAGGGTATCCTTGTGGTGAGTAGGGTTGATAACCTCTGAATTATTACTTATCAAAGCTCACAGCTTGAGCTTCGATCTCTTTTTTCTTTAAGGCTTTTTTACTTGATGCCTCCCCTCTTTCTAATTTGCCATTCTTGATTGCACTATCAATAATTTCTCTTGAAATCACCATGTCAGTGAAATTCTTGGTTACATTTCTTATTATCTTTTCATAATAGAGAGATTTCAGAGTGCTGACAAACAGCACTATAGTTTTTTTTCAATTAGAGGAGGTTGCACTTGAGAAGCTACATTCCTCCACCTTTGGGCATATTCCTTAAAGGACTTATTTACCTTTTTCTCCATGTTCTATAAAGGCAAACGATCATGAGCCAAATATATGATATGCCGATATTGACTAATGAAGTCATGGGCCATATTGCTCCAAGAATGGATGCGAGTTCATCCAGTTGGACATACCACCTAGCAGCGAAGCCTATAAGGCTATCCTAAAAAATATGCATTAATAGTTTTTATTATGAGCATGGGTTATTATCTTCCGACAGTACATGGTGATATGAGTCTTTGGGCACTTTGTACCATCATATTTCTTAAATTTTGATACTTTAAACTTTGGTGGAATAACCATAGCTGTGACTAAGCGTAGCCCAGCAGCATCGATAGAATCATAAAACCCAATTCTTTCTATAGCCCACAACTTTTGTTCAAGCATACTAATCTTTGAATTTTTTTGAGATTTCATTACCTTTGCCTTTTCTTTCTCTTTCTTTTTCAAGTTATCTAGATTAGAAACTTGGATTGGTTCTACTATCTTTTCAGTAAAGACAGAGTTCACATAGCTATGGTAATGCCCTAGATTTAAAGTTGATGGTATTTTAGGGTATACAAGATATGTGAACTACTGTGACAATATATATTATATAGACTAAGCTTGTTATGGACCAAAACCTGAAGGATATAGAGGGTCGACCACTTCTTATGATTGAGGGCCCTGTTGGCTTGTGTTCTCTTCTATCCCTTTTCCTTTGTTCAACTTGTTGATAGCATCCAGAATCCTACTCAACTCTTTTCAATCTTTTCTTGTGATTTTTTCAAATTTTCAACTCGGTGAGAGTTTTCTTGCTTCATTTGTTTAGCTCTGGCTTTTGTATTATATTGGTAAGCGGAGTTCTTACTGAATGGAGCTATCCTTGAACCCATATTTTAAAATTAGCAAGTTTATATGACTATCTTATGGTTACTTTGTTAAATATATGTAGACACCCAATCTGTCTAGGGTCCTTTTTTTAGTTTTGTTATTTAATAAAAAAATAATAATAATGAAAAAAATGAAAAAGGGTGGTTGAATTGGTGTAAAACTGGATTACGAATTTGAGATAAACCGGAAGAGATTGAATAGGACTAAAAGTCCAAAGAAAATTAGGATTCCTATTCAACTTTTGAGTCTGTGGTTTTAAAGCTTATAAATAGATCCATAGATCAAAAGCAGAGACACACGTAAAATAAAGAACGAAACAAAGAGGAGACGAAATAGAAAGAAAAAAAGAAAACAAAAGCAAAAAAAAAAAAAGCTCAAAGGTGTTAGTAGCAATCGTAGAAGTAGTTTAGGAATTTTTCTCAAATTTTTAGGTTTTTTTTTGGAAAATTTTTAGAAAATTTTCAGAATTCAATCAATTTTTCGATGATTTTTTCAGCGAAACTTGAAATTTTTAGCGTGTTTTTCCAGATTTTGACGTGATTTTCTAGAATTCAGTGAAAATTCAACTCGATTCTAGGTTCTATTAGAGAGAGAGAAAAAAAGGGAAAAAAGAGAGAAGAAAAGAAGAATTCTTAAGGAAAAGATCAGATTTGGGCTTTTATATCATGGCAAAACGACGTCGTTTTGGCATTAGTAACTTCCCAAGATCCGCGCATCTTCATTCGGGTAACTTGACCCATAGCACGATCCATTTTAGACCCGCATGTCAGCTAGCTTCTCGAGCCATTTGAGTCGATAAGCCACATCCCTCGAGTCGTTGATTTTGTCTGGAGCCGAGTCGTGATCCCAACGCAAGCCTAACCATTTTTTTTTAGTATTTTTTTTTATTTTTTAAAATTATTTTTTTATTTATGTGTTGGTTTATTTTAGAAATATTTTTGCATGATTTAATAAAAATGAAATAAACAAACAATAAAATTTTTGAGAATAAATATTAATTGTTCAATGATAGAATTTATAGAAATTTCAAATGGTAAATTTTTGTAAAATTCTTAGGTGAGAAATTTTGTCTAAATTTATCCCAAATGGTGGAATAATTTAGATAAAGTTTCAATAACAATAATTAATATTTATTTTCAAACAAAATAATAATAATAAAAAATGAAAAAAAATATAAAAATTGTAGGAATTAAATACAAATTATCCAATGATGAGATTCTTAGATATTTCAAATGGTAAATTCTTATGAAATCTGTAGGTAAAAATTTTTCTCTAAGTTTGTCCCAAATGGTGGAATAATTTAGATGAAAGTTTCAATAAAAGTAATTGTATTCTTTTTCCAAACAAAAAAATTTTTGGTTGAAAATATGTGATAATTATCCAAGGATGAGATTCTTAGAAATTTCAAATGGTAAATTTTTAAGAAATCTTTAGGTGAGAAATTTTTTCTAAATTTATCCCAAATGGTGGAATAATTAGATGAAATTTCAATAAAAATAATTGTCATATTATTTTTTTCCAAGAAAAAAAGAAAAAAAAAAGGGAATTTCTAAATAGGCCCAAATGATGAAAATTTTAGAAATTCAAAAGAGAAAATATTTCTAATTTGGCCCAAATGGTGGAATAATTAGATTTATTTTCAACAAAAAATGATAATAATAATAAATAAATAATAAATAAATCTTTTTTCGAAAACGAAGCCTTTTCAAGAAATCAAATAAGATTGTTGAATACTCTTGAGGTAATAAAATATTTTTAAGATTTTTGTCAGATTGATAGAAGAATCTTAAGAATTATTTTCAATATTGAACATTAAGTGTTAAAACCATTAGACTCAAGACTATAGGATAAATTCAAAATAATATGGTACCATCCTATGGATGGGCATGTGGGGGTGATATAACCTTCCCTACATGTAACCAACTCCCAAACTCTATTCTGGTTAGTAGACTCGAACCTATTCTTTTAGAGATCCTTAGTTAAGCTTAGGAGCTTCTTAAAAGAATAGATTCCTTAGGTGACCAATTACACTTAGATAAAAAAGATTGGTGGTGACTTCATCCATTTTGTTAAGTCTAGCTATAGATTTACGGATCTATATGTTATGACAATGTATTAAATGAGAATGCAATGAATGAAAATGCATGCATGAAAAGAAAATTTATCTTAAGACAGTGTTCAACCAAAAGATTTCATTTATTCCAAAGAACTTTCGTTTACATAGAGTTTATCATCCTAGAGTTATAACCATAAAATCATTTGATTTGCTCATACAGGGCTTTGGCTTCCTCGATGAAGTTTAAGAAATGTTGTCCATGTTCTCCTACTAGGGCCTCCACTTGTTTCAATGCCTTTGCCTCTTCTACCATCTCTTTTGCCTTACATACCCTTTTGTAAATTTGGGTCGTTAAGTACTCAATGTACTTCTGTCTTTCTAGGTTTTCCCTTTTACCATACCAAACTTGGTATGATAACTCTCTATGCTCTCTAACCAATACAATAATGTAGTCTTCTTATTCATTCAACTTCTATTTTAACCTGCTTAAATAACTGTTCAACATGTTATTCTCTGTCTGTACTTGGGTATTTTTTTCCTCTAATTCAACATATTCTTGCTTCAATCATTTATTTTCATCTGTCAACTCAGCGATTGTTATTTCTTTGGCTTTTACCCACATACATAACTTTTTATGTTCTTGGTACAGCTTTGTTAAGTCTTCAACAGCTGTATCATGTTTTCTAGCGATCTTGCAGACTTTAGCTTTTTGTTTTTTAGCTCTATCTTTTCACTGATCTTTTTTCTTTTAAAGCTTTTGAATATCTTACTTTAGCTTATCTTTTTTTGACTCAAATTTTTTTGTCACAAGCTCTAATTCTAATGGTGTCTCTTCAAGCTTTTCTCTTGTTGGTGGTTGAAAGCTTTCATAAGTGAATACCATTTTATGTCTTCGTATTGCTCTCCAAACCAAGTGCCCCTGAGTGATCTTATCAGTGAATGGTCCATGACTCACTCTACGAGGATTTTTTCATGCTTTAATCATCTCATTCATCCTTTGAAATGTTTTTGGCTCACTGTAAGAAAAATTTGATTGATGAAGCTTATAAGTCATGGGAATGAACTGTTTAAACTGCTTCTTCATTAGAAGTGGCACATAACTTGTTGCTCCTCATAAACCCAGAAATGGGACCACAATGTTATCTCCACGCTAATATAGCATAGGTTTACGATTTATCCATGGGATCAACCATCTTACTTGTCAGTTTTTGTAAGAAAACTACCCATTCTTTTTTAGACTTTTCTTCTGATCACCCACTTTTGTGGAAATCCTTGATCGAAGCTCATTGCGGACATAAAGCTTTGAGAAAGCACCTTTTCTCCATTCGAAGTGGCTTTTCATCTATAGGTATAATAACTGTATGCAACATATAAAATGCTCTCCATTCTGATGACAATAACTTAAAGATCTGATAGTCTCTGCTAATATTATTGTTGAAGGGTTATAGCCATTGATCACACTTTCGAAGAAGTCAATCACTGCTAGTTCAATATAACCCAGAACCTTTGGAAATATCACCATTCCGTATATGGCTAAGGCAAATATGTCTAACCCCCATTTTTCGTCGGTATGTTGCACTAGAAAATCATGAAAGAACTTTCAAGGTAGGCAAACTTGTTCTTGTTTTTTCTCTATATGAGAATCCACAATCTCCTTGTCTATCCCCATGAGATGGGCCAAATCCTTACGAAATCCTGACTTGTGTTTTTTGACATATATTTTGTTAGGAGCCTAGAGGTGCAGGCCCAACAAAGTCGAATATTTTTCGATGGTTAGCATCATATCAACTTCATTGAAGATGAAATACTTGTACACAGGATCCCAAAATTACACTACAGCTCTAATTAGTTGATTGTCAATATTTACTGAAAAAAAGTGTGCTATATGCCCATGTTTTTGGCAAAACTCTTCTTGCCTTGATGGACTCATCTTCTTTCATATATCAACTAAATCCTCTAGATTGTTTTGTTTGAAGAGGATAAATGTCTCTTAAGATAAGGTAGGAGTATATCTGATTGGTAAACAATCACTCATTTTTAGTTGAATCTTTTGTTACTAGACCTTTACTTCATTGGGTGACTCACAAGGCGCTAATATAGATAAAGAGCAAACTAGTCGTTCTGTGAAGTCCATGAAAAACTTGTTGTTGAAGACCATCTTTCAAGCAAATGTTCTTTATGTAACTTTATGATATGAGTATAGATCATGCAAACATGAATAAGAGAAGAGGTTAGTACATTAAATAAAGAGAAATAAACAAATAAATAACTAAAAAAGTCACATACAATAAAAAAAATGAATCTTATGCTTTTGGTCAATTCTAAAGGGAAGGAGATGGCTCTATCTATAGGTTAGGCACTTCTAAGGTTCACTATATGTGATTCGAGATTAAAGTCTAAAGGTTCCAAAATTGCTCCTTACATCATTGACCATTGCAGACTAGTAAGATACCCCAATCCACACCCATTACAGGCTACAAGCGAAAAAGGTTCAATTTGAGTGAGAGTATTTTGGTAGCCACTGCAGAGGCATTAAAATCTCACGAAAGCAATAGGTACTTTACTCTCTCCTAGGGGGATGGAGCTCAGGTATAGATCTTATGTTATGCACATGCATATGAATGATAGAATTAACAAAATAAATAAATATGAATGAATAAAAAGTTTATACAAAAGTTCAATTTTATTAGGCTTTTGAAAAACACGAATTTATTCGCTAGCCTGACTCTCAGCATCTCCAGTGAAGTCGCCAAACTGTCATAATAAATAGATATGGGGATCTATCACTAGACATTAACTTAAGAAGTCACCACCAATCTTTTTTTTGTTTAGTGCAATTGGTCACTTAAAGAATCTATCCTTTCAAGGAACACTTAAGCTTAAGGGTCCCTAAAAGAATATGTTCGAGTCTATTAACCAAACAGGATTCGAGAGTTTGGTTATGAGTGAAAAATGATATAGCACCCTCACAATGCTCATCAAAAGATGGTACCAGTTTAATTTCATGTTATCCATTAAGCCCAAAAAATTTACCATATAATTAATTATTAAAAATTATTCTTAATTGACTCAAATACTTTTGGCAGAAAATTAAAAAAAAATTTTCACCTCAAGAGTATACAAGAAAACTATTGTTTCCCTTACAGTGGCTTCATCGTCGGATTATTTAACATTAAAAATTTTCAAGAAAAGAAAATAAAATAAAATAAAAAAAGAGGAATAATGATCCAACTTTTTATATAAATCATTTTTTTCATTTTATAAAAAAAAACTCATTGCTTTTATAAAAGAAAAATTAATACTTTCAACTTTTTCTTAAAGCATTCGGAAGTTTTTTTTTTAAGAAAAATTGATATTTTCAACTTTTCTTTAAAACGTTTTTCTTGACAAAATTTTTTTAAGAAAAGAAAATTGATACTTCCAACTTTTCTTCAAAATGTATTTTTTTGAAAATTTTATTTTAGAAATTTTTCTTTAAGAAAAATTGATACTTTCAACTTTTTCTCAAAATATTTTTTTTTGAAAATTTTATTTTAGAAATTTTATTTTAAGAAAAATTGATACTTTCAACTTTTCCTCAAAAATATTTTTTAGAAGTTTTATTTTCAAGAAAAATTGATACTTTCAACTTTTTCCTAAAAATATTTTTTAAAACCTTTTTATTTTCAAGAAAAATTGATACTTTCAACTTTCCCCCAAAGATATTTTTTAAAATTTTATTTTCAAGAAAAGTTGATACTTTTAACTTTTTCACAAAAATATTTTTTTAAGAATTTTATTTTAAGAAAATCATTGAAAAAAAAGAAAAATAAAATAAAATAAAAATAAAAAATTAAGTAATACCAAATAATTCTAATTTAGAAATAATAATAACAATAATAATAATAATAATAAATAAAGAAATAAAGAAATAAATTAACAAATTAATAAATTAATAGATTTTTTTAAAAAAAACTTTAAATGGCGCGGCTCGACTTGAGAAATAGAAACAACTTAAAGGTGCGGCTCGACCGGAAACGGCTCGACTCGACTGAAGCCCAGGCAGAGATGCGGGTCGCTGGTTCGGGTTGCTCTCTAGGTTAGGTCAGATCTTGACAAAATGCGCAGATCCTAGATTTATTAACGCCCAAAATAACGTCATTTTATGAAGGTATATAAGATTGAAATCGATTATCTCTTCAGATTTTCTTTCTCCTTTCTCTTTTTTCTTTTCTTTTTTTCTCCTCATTTTCTTTCTACTCGCGAAGAACATCGGTGGAATTCTCACCGATTTATGGGTTTTTTTGTCGAAAATTGGGTTTTTCACCAAAAAAGTCACCAAAAAACTTGAATTTCGTCAAAAAATTGCTCGAATTCTAGAAATTCCAGAAATTTTCTAGAAAAAAAATCACCAAAAATCCTTAAAAAATCCTAAAAACACTTCTAAACTTTCTAAATACCATTTTTTTTATGTTTTTTTTCTTTGTGTCCCCTAGCAAGCTTGGTTAGGATCTGTATTTATAAGACAGAATCCAAAGCCGAATGGGAATCCCAACTCCTTTGGACTTTTTGTCTCATCCAACCTCTCTCAATTCAATCCAAACTCCTTAGCCCAATTTTACACCAATTCATCTACCTTTTTTATTTTTTTATTTTTATTTTTTAATTAATCAAAAGGTAGACCCTGGACAGATTAGGTGTTTAACAAAATTAAAACATTAAATTACAAAAAATAAGATTCTGACTAATGGTTTAACTTTCTCCTGAACCAAACACTCCAAAAAAGAAGGTTTGATTACATATTAACTAATGATTTCAAGGATTCTGTGCCCTTCTTCTAGTAAACTTTTTTTTTTTGTTTTTAGCCTTTGCGTAAAACTTTTTTTTTATTTGTAGTGAAAATAAGAGATGCTGGTACAAAATATCGTTATCTTATTTAATTGAATTGAGATATATCAATTACACAATACAAATAATGGTTAATATTATTTAATTGAATTAAATTTTTTTATGTAATTTTGAATTTTTTTATTTTTTGAGTAAATTTTTTTATTTGTAATAATAAAATTATATATTTATTTACTGCTAATAAAAATTCAAAAACTTAAATATATCTTATAAAAAAAATTTGGCTTTTACCCAGTTGCTTGACTAGTTCTCTTAGAAAGTTTTACTTCAATTAGACCATTCAGAACATTTTGTGCACCTCATGATTAGAGTTATGCTAAATATTAAATAAAATTATTGTTATTCTTGAGAAAGAGTAGGAAGAACCATATTAATAAAATGCTTGCAAAAATCAATCAATTGGTTTTAAAATCAATTTGTTATACTCTATAGCAACTGTTAAGGGCATTTTTTTTTTTTTTTGCATACCCCTTTTTCATCTCTTTTTGTCACTTCCTTTTTTCTTTGATCCATGATACTTTGATCAAAATCTCAAATAATCTAATGACAAATTATGTCTTAGTTCAATTCATTATTCTCTAATTTGAGCATTCACATTCGATCAAAATAGATTTTTAAGGGATGTAATATATGTTAGGATAAGGGGTTATGAAAGAAATAGATAAGATAGGCCTAAATTGTATTTGAAGGGTTATCAAACCAAGAATCATTTTTCATGTGGAACATATTGACATTTTGCCCCATCAATTTCTTTTTCATTTTTTTTATTTTTATCATTTTTTAAGAAAAATTTGAGCACAAAATGGTTTGCCCTTGAAATCATTAAGGATAAACAAGCTTCTCAAACTTTGCCCCTAATATGAGGGTGATCTTTGGTTAGAGTTCCTTAAATAAAATTGTCAATAGGCTTAAATGGGTAGCAAAGGATAATTTTACTATTCTTTTTTTTAAAGGATAGAATAAAGATTAGTCATTTCTCATCTCGAACATGAATACTCTCAATGAAGAATATTTATTGATCAAGAGCAGAGTTGAGAATTAATAATTACAAAGATCATTTTTGAAACTCTTCACTAAATTTATCTTCTTTTTATTCAACAGTCCCAATTAATCAATAATTTTTATCTGTTAATCAAGTCATCATGAATGATATTTTCAAAATCAAATATGAATTATCATCATAACTGTTTGAACATTTATTATTTGGAATTAAAGAATGGACATGAGGATATAGTATGAGAAGGTAAGAGTAAATAATGGTGATTCACACAAAAGTGAAATGTCATGAAAATGCATCAAATCTATCACTTTTATTAAAATGATAAAAAATAAGATAAAATTCAAGTATATAAAAGATATCTATATTCTCAAAAAATCCTAAGATAATAATTAGCTTCAATCAGCCTTCCCAAATTCCTGCCCCTGGACGATTAGGCAAAAAGTCTTTATTGATATTTAGTTCTCTTGATTCGTTGAAGCTTATCAAGCTTGCTCGAATCAAACTTTGCACCTTAAACTTAAAAGTATGGTAGGTTTTTATTGAATGACCCATATTCCTGTTATGGTAGTCGTATGTGGCATTAACATTATACCATTTGGGATAGGGTGACTTCAATGGTTCCAAAAAGATTGAGGATTAGGTCATTCTTGACCAAATAGCTCAGTATAGATTATAAGGATAGGATCAATACGAGCTCTTTCTTAATTGCCCTTGGATCTTTCCAAACCATTCGTTTGATTATTAAGCTTTGAAAATGGTGTAATAATAGGATTAGGTTCATATACAGGTGTAATAATAACGATGTTGTTCATGGTTAAGAAATAAGGTTCGTAATGAACTTTTGCAACATTATTGGCTATTGGGTAGTAAGCAAGATAAACATATGATGGATATGGAGCATAACTTTTAGATTGCTGGCCCTCAAAATTCACAGCTTAGGCTTCATCATCTTTTTTTTTAGGCATCCCACTTTTTTTGACATTGTCGACCTTTCCCTTATCAAGCTTGCCACTCTTTATGGCACTTTCAATAATCTCCCTTGAGTTCACTATATCAGTAAAATTCTTTATTATGTTCCCTCTCATCTTCTCATAATATGGTGATTTTAAAGTGCTTACAAATAAAACCATCATTTCTATAGACATCAAATTATCCAGTTTTGATCAAATTTGTTATTAAATAATATATATTAATAAGTTAACATTATTATTATTAAATATAATAATACAAAAAATATAAAAAAACTAAAAAAACAAGAAAGGAAAAAATGAAAAAATATAAAATATAAACAAAAAAATACATAAAAAAATAAAACAAAAGCTAAGAAACAAAGGGAAAAAAACAAATGACTGATGGCAATGGGTGCCGTGCACAGCGCCACTGCTACCCCATATTCATTCCTATTCATCCATGTTCACACCCACGCCCTATGCTCACTGCAATCATGCCCTACCACTGGATAAGGCATAAGAAGAAAATGAGGGCAGATAGGCTGTGCTAGGGTGCCATACATGGCATCCCTCTCTGCCAAGCCTTGTGCCGTTCACTCAGGCATAGGACATGGTCGGAGCTTTATAAATAGAGCTCATGGCCCAACCAACAGAAAAAAAGAAAAGATATCCTGCAAAAAAAAAAGGAAAAGCTTTTTGCCAAAAACAACAACAACAAAATATAAAAAAGTAACTCAGTCCCCTGGAACGGGGAACCCAGTGCCGAGATCACCTACAAAAAGAAAGCAAAGTCAGTAAAAAAGAAAAGGGATTAGAATACAAAAAAAAAAGTTTGGCCTAAAGTTTGAAGGTAGATCTAGGGAATCAAGGACCTTTTTTAGTGAAAAAAGGCCAGATCTATGTTCAAGGAGTCGAAAGGAGTATTTCAGGCTTTTTTGAGATTTTTTGATAACCGTGTACGACGATCGATTATCGATAATCAACCCCTAACGGCGACCAATGGTGACCGATCAACAGGGTAGAGAGAGAAGCTTTGAAAGTGTAGAGAGAGATGGGGAGAAGAGAAAAAGAGAGAAAAAAATTTTGGGGTTTTATAGAAAGCTGAAAGCCAAAACGACTTCGTTTCATTAAACGGTCGAAACAATGTCGTTTTAAGCCCAGGATCCGCGCGTCAACCCCACGACCCAACCTGGGGTCCGTGCAATCAATCCGATAACTCGACTCACCCTTTGACCCTAATCGATCCAGATAAATCGGGTCAAATTGAGCTAGATAGCATAGAATCGTTGAGTCACATAAACGAATTGAGCCGTCGGATCGGATCGGACCCAACATTGATCGGTCTGGTTCAGGTAAAAAAATTTTATTTATTTATTTATAATATTTATGCATATTAAAATAATTATATTTGTTAGATTAAATGATGAAATATGTAGTTAAATTTTTATAATTTTGTTAAATTTTAAAAACAAACTCTAAAAAATAAAAAAATAAAATAAAAAATAAACTTAATAATAATACAAATTAATAAAAAATGTAAGAAAAAGAAAACTTTTCTCCGACAATAAGATTTAAAAATACTCCGAGTAGTGATGCCTATGAAATCTCTAGGTAAAATTTTTTTTTAAAATACTACCAATGCGTTGGAGTATTTATAAAAAGTTTTCAATACAATAAAAAAAAATTTTTCTTTAAAAAAATAATTAAATTAATTAATAAATTAAGAATAAATAATAAAAAATGAGAAAAAATTTTTTTATCCAATGATGGGATTCTAAAAGTATTCAAAGTAGAAATGCTTTAAAAATCCCTAGGTGAGAAGATTTTTTAAATATTATCAGTGTATTGAAATATTTATAGAAAATCTTCAATATAATAAAATTTTCATTTTCTTCAAAGTTTTAAATGAAAAAAATTAATAAAATTTCTATATAAAATAATAAAATGTGTGCATTAATAATAAATTTAAACCTCCAAAGATGAGATTCTAAGGTATTCCGAGAAATGATACCTAAGAAATCTTTAGGTGAGAAAGAGTTCTTTCAATGTTACCAACGTATTGGAACATTTTAAGAATTATTTCAATAAAAAGGTTCTGATTTATTTTTCTCGAATAAAATTTGAATAATAGACTTTTTTTAAAAAAAATAAAAAAATCAATTTCTAATAAATAAAAAAAATCAAGAAAATTATTTTTCAAACACCCAAAATAAGATTGTTTTTATTAAAATCAATGGATAACACATAGTTAAATGGTACAATTTTTAAACGGGCGTTGTGGCAGTGCTAATCCTTCCTCATATGTAATCGACTTTCGAATCCAGACTGTTTCAAAGATCATAAAATTATCTTTTTAATAAATTTTAATTAATTTTAAAATCTTATTAAAATGATAAATTTTAAGAGGTAGCCAATCACACCTACCCAAAAAAGATTGGTGATGACTCTATTTTTCGTTCTTTTATTTTCGTTTCCAAATTCGTCGGATGGCTCCAAAACCGTTATGACAGCTTGATGACTCCACTAGGGATACCATTCGAGAGTCAGGCCAAAATTAACAATGTGTTATTCTTAAATTTTGATTTAAACAGTCCTAATTATTTTTAAAAATTTTTATTTCAATAAGAAAAAAGTAAAAAAAGTAACAAATTGAAAATAAAAAAAAATTCACACATGTTTCTTTTACTATGCCTCTTATGCTTTATTTTTTTGTATATATTACTCTTAATAAATTAAGAAACATATATACACACAATGACACAATGCATCTCATGCATGAGCTCTATATCCAAGCTCTATCCTTTATAGGAGGAAGTAAAATACCTATGCTCTCGTGAGGTGATAACCTTCATAATGGCAAGTGAAATACTTACACTCAAATTGAATCATTTTCATTCGTAGCTTATAATGAGTGAGGATCGAGATACCTTGCTAGTCCAGCATGGTTAACAATAAGGAACAATTTGAGAACTTCTAGATGCATGTCAACCCAAACCAAGCATGTAATAAGTCGTAAGAAGCTAATCTTAGGTAGAGCCTTGCCCACCCTATTGTAGAAAATACCTAAGTCCAAAACGTATAGGAATAAAAGTTATGTGTAATACAAAAATAAAACAAAATTAAAAAAAAATCTCATCACACTAACTCAAATTTTTTTTGTTTTTCTTTTTACATTAATCATATCATATAATTCTGCATAAAAGTATTTGCTTTAAGATATCTTTCTCCTGATAAGTCTTCATGGATCCTATAAAACTATAGACTTACTCAAATCTCATAAAGAATTTCTAGTGTTGAAATTTATCCAAAAGTAAATATCTCTCACTTGTATTCATGCATCATGTGCACCATTTTTATTTTAAAAAAATAAAAAATAAAAAATAAAATTTTCAACATATGGCATTTTAATTTTTTTTCTTTTAAAATTTTTTTTTTCAGTGATGAAGGTTCAAGAATAGCTCGCCCACTAAAAAATTTTGACTCAACCTACTTGCCATTCATACAATACTAGAGCTCAAACAATAATCATGGAATAAGAACAAGTCAGTTGATTTGAAAGGATTGAGAAGGCTCAAGAAGGACTAAAAGAAGATCTTAATATGATGATGGACATGCTCAAGAATCTGGATAAAGAAAAAGCAATGGAAGGAAATCCTAGCCTCTAAAAACAATCGCTAGACATGGTGGATCCTACATACCCTTCAGGATTTGAACCACAGCCAACTCAACGTTTTCAAGAAGTCAGAATTCAAATTCCTACCCCCGAAGGATATGCCAATCCTTATCCAGGGATGACGTCCACACCTGTTCCAAGACAATTCTAAAATTTTACTAATCCGATCATGGTAAGAAAATCATCTGAGCCAATCTTGATTCCAGAATCGGATGATTCCAAAAGAGAGAAGAGCTAGAGATAGAGACGTATGAGAAAGTAAAAGATACCAATGCTCAACAAAAGATGAAATTATTAGAAGAAAGACTTAGGGCCATAGAGAGAATGGATTTTTATGGCTCCATGGATGCAACTGAGCTTTGTTTGGTTTCAAATGTGGTCATTCCACCTAAATTCAAGGTCTCTGAGTTTGAAAAATATAATGGCATAAAATGTCTAATTACTCATGTCACCATGTATTATCGTAAGATGATAGCACATACTCATGATAAGAAGTTATTGATGCATGTATTTCAAGATAGCTTTATAGGATTTACAGTCAGATGGTATGTTCAACTAGATAAAATTTATATTCGTTTCTGGTAAGAGCTCTCAAGGGCATTCCTTACACAATATCGGTATGTCATAGATTTAGCTCCAGATCGTCTATCTCTACAGAACATAAAAAAGAAGGTAACTGAAAGCTTTAAAAAGTATGCACAGAGATGGAGATATATGGCTACACAAGTTCAACCTCCCATCATTGAGAAAGAGATAACTGTCTTATTTGTGAATACCTAAAAAACATCGTACTATAAGAGATTGATAGGTAATGCCACTAAAAGCTTTATAGATATGGTGATGTCCGGTGAAATTATTAAAAATATCATAAAAAAAGGCAAGCTTCCAAAAAAAAAAAGAATAAAGCTCAAGCAATGAACTATGTGGGGCAACAGTTTGAAGGTTTCACTCTACACCCTACACCAATGTACCAAACCCATTACTCTCTCATAAACAATGTCACATCCATCTCTTATCCTTGTCAACCGTATCAGTCGCTACAATAACCAACTTGTATACCTTATTTTCAACCATCTTTGCAGACACCTAACTATTCATACAACCATTTCATTGCCCTTACCAGATTAGAACAAAGATCCAATCTAGGTAGTGGTCCAAGAGCCCTAAAAAATACCAAAAAAAAAATTTATTTTTGACCCAATTCCCATATCTTACACAGAATTATTACCCTAACTTATCCATAATCAACTTTTAGAACCTGTGCATCTAGAACCCCTTTAACCCACTTACCTAAAATGGTACGATCCTAATGCAAAATGTGATTACAATAATGGAAATTAGGGTCACTTAACAGAGAACTATCCTGTACTGAAATACAAGGTTAGAGATCTCATTAAAGCTAAAAAAATAAAATTGAAAACTAATAATGATCATCATGTTGTTGAAAACTCTCTACCTTGATATATTGAAAAAGAGGTGAACCAAGGGTGTTAAAGCATTGATATGAATAATTTTGATACAATGGACAGATGAAGAATTAGAGAATGATTCTATGGCTTTTCTTGAAAAATGATGGATATTGTATTTGGTGTTACAAATAGGTGGATTGATTCAAAATAAAAAGTGTGCCCCTTTTATTTATTTTTTTTTTCACTTCTATATTAGACATGTGTATGAACTTCATAACTTGTATGAAAGTTGAATTTGAATGCTAAAAGCCTTATTTTTCTCTTTTTGTCTCATGTTTTTTTTAAAAAAATTTTCTCTTTATAATAAAAAGTCTCAAAAAAATTTGGTGGTCATTATTATGAATCTACCAGAATAAAATATTCCCATGTCCTTTTCATGTCCCAAAATCACTTGAAAAAGAAACCTTAATGCTCCAAAGGATACAAGTTTGAACTTTGTGATGCTTCTCTCAGAATAACAAATACTGAAATGATCAATCTGAAAAAAAAAAAACTTTTGAGTTCATTGAAAATCAGGCAAATATGATGCTTTTTCTCTAGATGTTGGTGATTTAATAGGTGTCAAGACTATGCTTCAAACAAAAACTCATCTAGATAGCCATGAATACCCAAACACACCATTTTTTTTATCTAGGGGGCATACTGACAAAAGAGCATGATTTTTAGTTGTCCTAAGATTATCTAGTTTAAGGCACTAGG
The DNA here is from genome assembly GCF_047325235.1 of Durio zibethinus. NCBI lineage: Eukaryota > Viridiplantae > Streptophyta > Magnoliopsida > Malvales > Malvaceae > Durio > Durio zibethinus. The sequence goes on from NC_143175.1 coordinate 20,206,637, forward strand.
TAATTTCATGATTGGAATCCAAATAAATCTTTTCAACATGATTTTCATTGTCACATAAACCTTATTGCCTTATTGACTTATCAAGATGGGATAAAGATTAGTTGTGATGTGAGCTATGAAAACAAGAAAAAATAAAAAAAAATAAAAATATATTGATGGTTACATTGTGCACTCTAGATATTTAAACAATCCCAAAAAGAAAAAGAAAAAGATAGGCGATAAAAATAAAATTTTGATTTTTCAAGGAATCACTCTTCAATACAAGTGACCAGATTTGAGATGACAAATTGCCATCTTTCCTTATCCTTTCACAAATAAGAAATTATCCATTTGCTACCCCTTTGAACCTAGTGAATTCTTTGTAAATGAACCTTGATCAAGGATCACTTTCTACATTTGGAAAAGATACAAAGAAAGATTTATTTGATGAATTCATGATTCAACAAAGAAAGAATGCCTTAAGTTGTTGGGGCAAATGTCAAACAAATTAAGTTTTGAAGTTTTAAATATATTTCAGTAAATGTTGAAATATACAAGAAAGAGCAAAAGTGAAAGCAAAAAAAAGGTAAAAAAAAAAAGAGATGATTGGATGTTATGACTGAAGAAATAAAAGGGGTGAATGCCCAAAAGAAAGTCCTGCACATGATGTAAAATGGTCATTGGTTTGATCACTTTTGAATACATGTTTTGAGGCTATTTATCCATTCCCTCAGAACCTCGAATCCTGACCTATCTTACATACCTTAAAAAGTCCATTTTGATTAAACATGGATGTTTGAACTAAAAAGTTTGTTTCTTATAGAATCCTTTATAAACAACTTCTCTTTTATCCATTTTTTTTTTCACAAGAATACTTGAGTGCATGATGAAATTGTCAAAAAAAAAAAAAAAGAAAAAAAAGAGAAAAATAAAAGAATGAAGCTCTAGGGTAAAAACTCAAAAATGGGCAATCTAGAGCAAGAATGGGATTGCAACATGAGAACTCATCTCAACCAATGATTGAGATGTATGTAAGGGTTATCATAGAAAATCTTGGCCTTGCCCAATATGATCTTGAATTAACCACAGCCGGTCTTGATATCTATTAAAATATCATATTGAGATACTAAAAATGGTGTCAAATCTGATTTAACCATTATAAAACCTCCTAAAAAAATTTTTGTTGTTGAGCCTAGATAAAAATTCAAGTTTCCCATGCGGACCTTAATTTGACAATTGATCATCCCAGCTTTTTGAAAAGATAGAATTGCCATGTGCATAACAATGATCACCATTTTTTTTAGAGACTTAAGAGTCACATTGTTTCATAAAGGTTGACTAAGGCAATTTTTTTTTAGAATTTTGTCATTAAAATAAAATGTTTTTAGAGAGGAAAAATAAAATTTTAAAAATTTTTTTGAGTAAAATAAAGGACAATATGGGAACACAAAAGTATATTTAATCATTTGAGTCTTTACCATGGTTCAGTGGCTTATTTTCTTCAATTCCCTTTCATCGAGTTTGAATTGGTCATATGCATGTTCGATTTGAAGATGAAAATGTAAAGAAAAATTAAAAATTCCAAATTATGAAGAAAAAAAGCAAAATTGATGAAAATGAACAGCAAAAAAAGGATTTGGAATTGAGATGGAAGATTCGAGATTGAATGAAAGAAAACTTTGAAAAAAAGAAAATTGTGGGTAGTAACATATCTTGACTTTTAAAAAAAAAATTTTTTTTTGAGCATTTGAACCTTTTGACATTGTATTTGCATCATTAGATTGTCCTTCATTAATAAAGCATGTGTGTTTATAAAAGAGATATTTGCATTTCATGTGCATCATTTTAAGAAAAGACATTTGTATTTTACTTTAAGAAAAGATATTTGCCTATCATATGCACCATTTTAAGAAAAGATATTTGCATTTAATTTGCATCATCATTTAAAGAGAAGACATTTGTATCATAATATTGTTCACCAATTTTGAAAGCATCAAAAAAGAGAAAAGAAAAAAAAGGGGTAAAAACATACTCAAAAGGTTAAGATGAGAGCTCTAAGCCCAATCTAACTGGCAAAAAAGTTGTTAACCCAATGAAATCAACATCAGTCAAGAAAAATATTATGATAAATTATTTTCAAAGTTTTCGGTGGTGATATCTGAGTTTAAAGTTTGAATTTGCACTTACATTTTCTTGGTGGTGAAATCCAAGACATTTTCAAAATCACTAGATGGTAATATTCGAGTATTAAAAAAGTCATTTGCATTTTTTTGATGGTGATATCTAAGTATTAAGATTTGAATTGCATCTTCTTGATGGTGATATCCGAGTTTAAATTTTAAATTTTCATTTGCATTCTCTCGGTGGTGATATTCGAGTATTAAAGCATGAATTGTATTTTTTCGATGGTGATGTTCGAGTTTCCTTTGGTGGCAATATCCGAAGACATTTGCATCTTCTTAGTGGTGATATCCGAGTTTAAAGTTTGAATTTGCATTTGCATTCTCTCAGTAGTGATATTCGAGTATTAAAGCTTGAATTACATTTTCTCGATGGTGATATTTGAGTTTCCTTCAGTGGCGATATCCGAAGTCATTCATATCTTCTTGGCGGTGATATCCGAGTTTAAAGTTTGAATTTACATTTGCATTCTCTCGGTGGTGATATCCGAGTATTAAAGCTTAAATTATATTTTTTTTAATGGTGATATTCGAGTTCCCTTGGGTGGCAATATTCGAAGTCATTTACATTTTCTCGGTGGTAATATTCAAGTTTAAAGTTTGAATTTGCATTTGCATTCTCTCGGTGGTGATATCCGAGTATTAAAGCTTGAATTACATATTCTCGGTGGTAATATCTGAGTTTAAAGTTTGAATTTACATTTGCATTCTTTCGGTGGTGATATTTGAGTATTAAAGCTTGAATTGTATTTTTTCGATGATGATATTCGAGCTTCATTCAGTGGCGATATCCGAAGTCATTTGCATCTTTTCGGTAGTGATATTCGAGTTTAAAGTTTGAATTTGCATTTGCATTTTCTTGGTGGTGATATTGAGTATTAAAGTTTGAATTATATTTTTTCGATGGTGATATTCGAGTTTCTTTTAGTGACGATATCCGAAGTCATTTACATATTCTAAGTGGTGATATCTAAGATTATTTATCCTTTGATGGTGATATTCAAAGTTATTTTTTAATGGTTTAATTTAAGGTTGTTGAGCCTCTGCTGAGAAGAGTTTTTTTTCAAGATAACAATTTAAAGTTGTTGAGCTTCTACTAAGAGGAGCCTTTTTTTAGATGAGATTTTTTTAAAGTTATTGAGCCTTTACTGAGAAGAGCCGTTTTTTGATTTTAAAATTTCAAAAGTTGTTGAGCCTCGAATAAGAGAAGCATTTCAATTTGATGAGAAAAACTTTCTAATTAGTTTAAGTAAAAAAAAAAAGCCTTTTTTAAATAAAATTGATGTCTTTGTCTTTGCACTATTCTTGATTCTCAGTAATATGCAAAGAGGAACAATTATAGACATCAAATTTATCCGATCTTAATCAAATTTGCTATTAAATAATATATATTAATAAGATAACATTATTATTATTAAATATAATAATACAAAAAATAGAAAAAACAAGAAAGGAAAAAAAAATACAAACAAAAAAAAAATACAACAAAAAACAAAAGCTAAGAAACAAAGGGAAAAAAACAAATGGCCGGTGGTAGTGGGTGCCGTGCACGGCCCCACTGCCACCCCTTGTTCATTCCTATTCATCCCTGTTCACACCCACGCCCTATGCTCACTGTAATCATGCCCTACCACTGGATAAGACATAAAAAAAAAAATAAGGGCAGATAGGCTATGTCGGGGTGCCATACATGGCATCCCCCTCTGTCAAGCCTTATGCCGTTCACTCAAGCATAGGGCATGGCCGGAGCTCTATAAATAGAGCTTCTGGTCGAACTAATAGAAAAAAAAGGGGATACCCTGCAAAAAAAAAAGAAAAACTTTCTGCCAAAAACAATAACAAAAAAATACAAAAAAGTAACTCAGTCCCCTAGAACGGGGAACCCAGCACCGAGATCACCTATAAAAAGAAAGCAAAGTCAGTAAGAAAGAAGGGGGGTCAGAATACAAAAAAAAGTTTGGCCAAAAGTTTGAAGGTAGATCTAAAAAATCAGAGACTCTTTTTGATGAAAAAAAGGTCAGATCTGTGTTCAGGGAGTCAAAGGGAGTATTTTAGGTTTTTTAAGATTTTTTGGCAGTCGTGTACGACGGTCAAAGACTGGTGATTAATCCCCAATTGCAGTCGACGGTGACTGGCCGACAGGGTAGAGAGAGAAACTCTGAGAGTGTAGAGAGAGAGAGGGAGAAGAGAAAATAGGAGAAAAAAATTTGGGCTTTTATAGAAAGCTGAAAGCCAAAATGAAGTCATTTCATTAAACGGTCGAAACAACATCGTTTTAAGCCCAGGATCCGCGTGTCAACCCATCAACCCGACCCGAGGTCTACACATCCAACCCGGTAACCCGACTCACCCTTTGGCCCTGATCGATCCAGATAAATCGAGTCGAACCGAACTAGACCATGCCAAACCATCGAGTCACCCAGGCAGAATCGAGCCATCGGACCAGATTGAACCCAACGTTGATCGGACCGTTGACCGGTTCGGTTCAGGTAAAAAATTATTTTTTATTATTTTTATAATATTTATGCATATTAAAATAATTATATTTGTTAAATTAAATGATGAAATATGTAGTTAAAAATTTTATAATTTTGTTAAATTTTAAAAACAAACTTTAAAAAATAAAAAAATAAAATAAAAAATCAACTTAATAATAATACAAATTAATAAAAAGTGCAAGAAAAGAAAACTTTTATCCGACAATGAAATTTAAAGGTACTCCAAGTAGTAATGCCTATGAAATCTCTAAGTGAAATTTTTTTTTTTAAATACTGCCAATGTATTTAGGTATTAATAAAAAGTTTTCAATACAATAAAATTGTTTTTTCTTTAATAAAAATAATTAAATAAATTAATAAATTAAGAATAAATAATAAAAAATGAGAAAAAATTAAATTTTATCCAATGATAGGATTCTAAAAGTATTTCAAGTAGAGATACTTTAAAAATCTCTATGTGAGAATTTTTTGAAAATATTATCAGTGTATTGAAATATTTATAGAAAATCTTCAATATAATAAAATTTTCATTTTCTTCAAAGTTTTAAATGAAAAAAATTAATAAAATTTCTAAATAAAAAAATAAAATGTGTGCATTAATATGTTAGCATTTGCATTGCATGCATGGCATAAAATTTTTTACGAAAAATAAATTTAAACCTCCGAATATGAGATTCTAAAGTATTCCGAGAAGTGATGCCTAAAAAATCTCTATGTGAGAAAGAGTTCTTTCAATGTTACCAACGTATTAAAATATTTTAAGAATTATTTCAATAAAAAGGTTTTGATTTTTTTTTCTCGAATAAAATTTGAATAATAGACTTTTTTTAAAAAAATATTAAAAGAAAACCAATTTCTAATAAATAAAAAAATCAAGAAAATTATTTTTCAAACATCGAAAATAAGACTGTTTTTATTAAAATCAATGGATAACACATAGTTAAGTGGTACCATTTTTAAACAGGCGTTGTGGGGGTGCTAATCATTCTCCACACGTAACCGACTCCTGAATTCAGACTGTTTTACAGACCATAAAATTGTCTTTTTAATTAATTTTAAAATCTTATTAAAAAGATAAATTTTAATAGGTGGCCAATCACATCTAGCCAAAAAAGATTAGTGGCGACTTCGTTTTTCATTTTTTTATTTTTGTTTCCAAATTCGTTAGGCGGCTCCAAAACCATTACGACAATTTTCTTTTCAATTAAAGGTGGCTGGACCCGAGCAGCTATATCTCGCCACCTTTGAGCATGTTCTTTAAATAATTTTGTCATTTTTTTTTTATATTATAATTGGATGTAGGTCTTGTCCAATTGAACACACCACTTTATAACAAAACCAGCTAAACTGTCTTGGAATACATGCATATGTAGCTTCTTGTTACTAGTATAAGTTGCATATTTCAATAGTACATGATGAAATGAATTATCGGATACTTACTATCATTGTACTTTTTAAGCTTTGAAACTTTAAATTTATGAGGAATCACAACATTTGAGACCAAATAAAGGCTAGTGGCATCCATAAAGCCATAAAAATCTATTCCTTCAAGAGCTTGCAACCTTTCATTAAGCACATTCATCCTGTAATCAACTTTTGAATCTTCTAAAGCCTCAACCATTTTTAATTTCTCTTTTGGAATGTCTCAATTAGGAACTTGGATAGGTTTAACTACATTTTCAGCAAAGCTAGGGTTGTTGTAGCTTGGACCTTCCCTTTACTAGGTGCAAAAGATATTTTTGAATAAGTATAGCTAGTTGAAAATGCAAACTATTATGATGAAAGACTTGGAGTGGATTAGGCTTGATATGGACCACAACCCAGAGATATAAAAGATCAACAATGTCACGTGAAAAGTCTTCTTCTATCACATTTTTTTTATTCAACTTGCCCCATGCCTCAAGAATTTTGTTCAATTCTCCTTTAATCTCTTCTTAGGCTTTTTCTAATTTCTCAACATAGCTAGTATTATCTTATTCCATTCTTCTAGCTTGGGCCCTAGTATAATACTAGTGTTAAGCTAACCTTGATTTCCTACAATTATGGTGCAAATTTAGAATGATGTTTATGGAATCATTAGATTATGCATGAAAATAAATGCAAAAAAAAAAATTATGAAATCCAATCTACATGAAAAATATGCAGTCTAAATGTTTGTTTATGAATAAGCATAAAAAGAAAAGAAATAAAAGAGACAAGAAAATTGATTAATCACCTCAATAGATAATACAAAACAAACACTATAAAGCAAGTAAAATAACAACATGACCCTAAATTTGGATTAAATATAAAGGGTGGAAGGACATGATTCTACTTATGGTTAGGCTCTTAAAGTTGACTATATGTGGTTTGGATCATTTTTAAAAGGTTCCTAAATTGTTCCTTTCATTATTGTCCATCATAGACTAGTAAGGCACCTTGATCCTAGCCCATCATAGGCTACAAACGAAAATGGTTCAATCTGAGTGGGAGAATTTCATAGGCTCAAACAAAGACATGAAATCTCATAAAGGCATAAATACTTCATTCCCTCATAAAGGGCAAAGCTCTAATGGAAAGCTTATGTTATACACATGCAAATGAATGACAGATATATAAATATATAAATGAATAACTAAACAAAATATAAGTAATGAAAAAAAAATAAGAAAAAAAAATCTCAAATTTATTAAGCAAGGTTTAAATAGTAAGATCCATGGTCTGACTCTCGATATCCCCAGTAGAGTTGTCAAACTATTATAACGTATAGATCTATGGACATATCACTATATATGATTTTTAAAAGTTGCCACCAATCTTTTTTATTTAGGTGTGATTGACTACCTGATCAAATTTGTCTTTTTTAAATAGGAGTCCCAATATTGACTTAGGTATCTTTAAATAGTATATTCTGATCCACGAAATCAGACTTTAGGTTTGAGAGTACGGTTATGTGTGAGAAAGGTTATAGCACCCTCACAGCGTCCATCCAAAGGATGGTACCAGTTTGATTTCAAATTATCGAAACCTTAAATATGTTTATATTTTACCAAAATATTTAATATTGAAAATTAATCCCAAATTACTCTAATAGTTTGGTAATAATTTAAAATAATTCTCTTACCTTATGAGTATTCATGGAGACTAGTGTCCCACCCTGAAGAAGCTCCATCGTTGGATTCATTAATGTATTTTATTTAGAAAAATTAGTAAAGTCCTCCAATAGTTTAGTAGAATTTACTTTAATACAAATCTCCTAATAGTTTGGTGAGATTTTATTATGAAATATTTTGTTTTTAAGAAAATTCATTAAATCTTCTAATAGTTTGGTAAAATTTAACTTGAGATATAATCCTCTAATAGTTTGGTAGGATAAAAATTATTTTTTATTTTTGGAATTTATTTATGAAATTTTTCAATAGTTTGGTAGATTCTATAAAATTTAAATCTAGAAAAATTCTCCAATAGTTTGATGGAATTCATGAATTTATTTGAAAAGATTTTTTTTATTTTTCAGAAAATTTTTTTTATAAAATATTTAATAAATAATAAATTACTCAATAAAAGTAAATAAATAATAAAAATTAGTAAAATAAAATAAATAAAAAACTAAAAATAAAATTAAAATCAAAATATAAAATGAATCAAAAAATAAAATTAAAATAAAAAAGCATGTGATTGGGTTGAGTTGAACAACGGGCAACACACGGATCTTATTTGGGTTACGTGCAGATCTAGCACTTAAAAATGACATTTTGTAGGGGTGATATAAAAGTTAACTTCATTTGTTTTCCTTCAAACGTTCCCTACTCTCTTTCTTTCTCCCTCTAGTTGAATCTTCTCTCTTTTCTCTATAAAAGGAACCTAAGAACACCCGCCATAAATTTGGTTTGACCACTGGTTTCTAGAAAACTAGTCAGAATCCTGTCAAAAAATTTAAAGTTTGTCGAAAAACTCGTCGAAAAATTCAAAATTCATTGGAAAACTCATCGAAAAATTGAAACCTTCTACCTTAAAACCTAGAATTTTCCAAAAAAATTTCAAAAAATTTCAGATTTTTTTAAATTCTTTTAGAAACCTTCTAGAAATTTAACCTTAATCCTAGAAACCCAAATCCAAACCTAAAAACTTCAAACCAAACCTAGAAGTCTAAATCTAAAATTCCCGAAGCCTAAACCCCAAAATCCCAACAACTTAAAATTCTAGAAACTTAAACATCGAACCTTTTTCCAAAATTATCTCCGTACCCCATTGTTCTGTCATATTGCCTCTAATTTATAGGTTGTCCTCAGTCAATTTTAAGGATCCGACAGAACCAATTCAAGTTTGAATCTTGGAATTAGATTTTGTCTGAATATGATTTTAGATCTAAGCTCTTGCTAATTTTTTTGGTTTGAATTGAAAGTTTTTTGATTTGATTCTGCATTAAGACTTTTGACTTTGAAGATCAAATTCTATTGATTCGGCACTTTCAGATTTCCATTTCCATATCCAATCGCAGCTTAGGAAAAAAAAAAAAAGAGAAATAATAATAATAATAATATACTTTAATATAATAATAATAATAATAATATACTTTAATATAATAATATTATAATAATATAATAATAGTATAATGTAATAATATAATAGTGTAATAATAATATAATATAATATAATATACTATATTAATAATAATAACAATAATAAAATAATAACAACTAATACTAATATTAACGACAAAAATAAAAGCAATAATGGTAATAATAAAAATAGACTTCGTTTGATCCCCAGATGAATGTCTACAACTAGCAATTAAAGAATTATACCATTGTGTTCCTAGTTCTAGATTTTGACGTCTCACTTCCTCAAGGATAGGTAATTAAGGGTCCTTAATATGTTCGGCAGCCTTTCAAAATTGGATGATAAAAGAGAATAAATTACAATGAATTAATCACTGACGGGGTGATATATAGAGTTGTTGGTTGTTTTAACTTATGACTCATCTTTTAGATAGTTATTTTACAAAATAAAAAACAAAGAAGAAAAATGTTATGAGTTTCATTTGTATTTACTGGTTGGAGATTTCTGTTTCCACATTTGTAACCTACTGGGGTTAATAAATAATCTTTTATTGGTTGAGAAAAAAATTTAATTTCGATTGGACAATTAGAGCTTATAGAGACAATGCTTAAGGGGAATATCGATGACGTAACCAACTCAAATGTATATTTTTATTCCAGTCTTGTTAGCGGGCATCGACATAATCTTATTATATTTATTAAGTGGAATTCGTAGAAGAGATTTATAATTAATATTTGAACTTTAAATTTATTTAATGTTATTTTTTAAATATGATTACATGAATCGATTAAATGAAATATTTTATTCAAAAAAAAATTGTTAACATTACAATTTGTAACATCGTACGGTATTACATAGAAACTTTTTAGTTAATCATCAAATTCTTGAAACGAAGGACGTGATGTATCCTAATTTGATAGTTATATCAATTGAATTAGGGTTCATTCAAACTGGAATTATAACAATCAAGATTTGTCCTTGTATACTCTTAAAGTAGAAAAGGGTTAAGTCTAATTGAAACTGTTAGATCAGAAAAGAAAGCTTGAGGTAATTGACTAATTGGTTCATGCAGCAAACTCAATGCGCACATAACTTATAATCACCTTTTATATTGTCTGGTTTCAATTTTTCCTTTTGTTACACCGAATGCACTTTTCAATACACTTAACTAGTGGCATTTGATCTAAATTTGAGTTGAAAAATTTCATGCCATTAACATATTCGATTCATAATTATGTCCATTTCCAATAAGATTCCATGTAAATTAGTAATGATTTGCAGAAAGAAAATCCTGCCTACCATGAACAACTTTGTGATCATCTAGTAATGAAAATACATATATATACATACATACATATATAAATATGGGCATTTTTAGTGCTAATAGTTAATGGTTCCACCATTGCTACCTACAATTAACTTCAGAAACTAGCATTTTTCTACTTCTATTACTGCACCCCACTTGCATGAAACATGAAAAAAAAAACATTTTCCTTGATGGGTTTGACTCATAATTAATATTAAACATAATCTTATTAGGCAATAAGAGACATACATGCAGCAATGTTTTACCCGAGCAACACAGTTTTATCTCATAATCGTCCACTTATAACATTAATTTCCTGTTATATTCTCTTCACACAAAAAAAAAAGGCTCTCTCCAACCAACCGAGAATTTGTTTGCAAATAAAAGGTTCAGTGATTCAGCCCTTTGATGGTTTTTGTCTTTAGATACGTTTCTTAGTAGAAAGCTTGCTTTTTGATTGCAGATTGCAACTTTTAGGCTTCAGCATTTTATTTATATATTTATGCTTTTCCTGTAACATGTTAACACCATCTATAGATAAATAAATAAAAGACTAGCTAGCTAGTACAATAAGAAGTGTTTAGCCCTTATAGCTGAACGAGGATCAGCTATTGATTTTGTGTATTTAGGATTGCTTGATTCAAACTGCCAGCATTTATTCATTTGTTCTTAGTTGGACCCTAACCCCAAACCCCACATGCACAACCAATAAAGCCGAAGCTTTTGGTTACATCCAGCATTACCTAGAAAGGGTCCTGGGTAGTGGGTACCTTTCCCTAGTCTTGGACTGATATCTGAAACGCCCGAGTTTCTCCTTCCCAACATGGGCCTTCTGGCTAGTATTATTCAACTCTCTCATTTTTTTTTTTTTTAAGTATAAAAACAAAACAAGGATTAAAAACAAATCATATTTAAATTATTGCACACTTTTAGATTACCTTTTAAGATTGGTTAATATATTATTTATAGTAATATTTTTGTATTAGGTGCACTAGTTGATAGTTAATATGATAATTTCAATGTATTGAAAAACGATATTTATAGTTAATATAATAATCTTAAAAATTACCCTTAAGTCATTCTTAATAAAATCTTCAAATTTTATTTATTCACTTATAAAAATATAATAAAAATATGTACCAAATTCATGATATAAAGATTTTTTGGTATGTTATTGAAAATTAAATGTTTAATAGATTTTTTATTAATCTTTTATATAAAAGAGATATAATTTTATAATTATTTTTAATTGATAAAAGGTAAAAAAGAACAGCATAAATAATTAAAAGAAAGAATATATGATTAATGTAATAAAATAACATTTTTCTTTAAATAAAATTGATTTAATACATTAAGTAACTAATAAAAATTACTTAACATTTTCAAATTTTTATTGAAAATCTTCCATAAATGGTTTCTAAATATAATTTATCAAAAGCAATGAAAAAATCAAATTTTCAACCGTTTATCAAATACTCCTCAATGTTTAATATTTTATTAAATTAAATGTACTCTTTTGTATTATTTTTTAATCAATAAAGTTTAAATTAACATAATTAATTCATGGAAAGTACTTCTCTTTGGATATTTCCTGCATTACCTAATTGTGCTGGACAATCAATTTGCCTATTGGATTTTTTTTCCTTGGTGTGTAAAGCTCAATTAAAACCTTTTTAATTTATTCTGTTTTATCATTGCTTTAAAGCATTCCCTACCCAACAAGCAATGGATCATGAAAATGTTATCAGGTAGAAGCATTTCCATTCAAATGTATACAATCTTTTCTTTTTGAGAGGAATATAAATAACTTCTTTGAATTTGGTGTAACTTGGAAGAGCATATTTGTATAATGGTTTTTTCCAATGCCTTGACTATGTTTAAGAACTAAGAGAATCACAAGAATGGTATAAGTAATCATCAGCAGAAGCATATTAATAAATGGAAAAACAGATAAATAAAATGCATGAACAAATTAAAGTATAAAAGAGAATAAAGATATATATTATTGAATGATTTTCTAATTGAAAAAACTCAAAGAGTCATTGTCAAATCGAAAAAAGAAAAAAAAAATCTCAATGAGTCACACATTTGTAAGTAGGACTTTTAAAATTAGTTCAAATTTGAAAAATTCATTCAACTACTTCAAATTTAACCTAATCTAATTTGATCAAGAAAAATTAACTACTCAAACCTGAATTACTTTAAATCTAAAATATAAATATTTGAATGACCCAAAAAATTAACTTAAAACAATTCAAAATAAAATTGATTTGATTTTAAAACTCAACAATTTGAACATAAAATTATTCAAATCTAATGTTATGAACTTAATAATTCGAGCATCAAACTTGAAAATTTCAAATTTGAAATGACTTAAACTCAAAGTGACCCGATCCAAATTCAATTCTTCTCGCCCAATTGACATCCCTATTTGGAAGGATGTTACCAGAATTTTGGTGGCATTTTCATGATGGACAAGGCTAAACAAAACTAGATTACTTATAAAATTCTTTTCAATATTGAGTAAATATTATTATATGGTTTTAATTCGTTTAAAAAAACATATACACATTTTATATAAGTAAAATATGTGTATGGAAAAAAGATGATAATTACATTAATCATTAAAATATTGTTATTACATTAATCATTAAGATATTGATAAACATGTTCTAAAGTTTAATATTTAATAATAATGAATACTATTGTTTAAAATAATTAAAAAAAAAGTATATGTGAAAGTAAAATAAAATAAACTCAGAATTAAATCTTAAAATGAGGTCGGTGATTATTCAGTAGAGAATTATATATTTAAATTTGATTCTTTAATAATTTTGCACTTTATATAAGTTATCATGTAAAATTTCAAATAGCACTTTATTCTGTAGAACTAATTTAACAAAAAGAAAGTTGCATAACTCAAGCCTCGAATATAAAAAGAAACAAACAATTCAAATAGCAATGTCATTCATGAATTCAAACTCAAACAAATCAAATCAAATAAGAGAATAACACAAAGTTAAAAGCGATGCCAAAAGTCACAACCCAATCAAGCAATACTTATAACAAACATTTAACATCAATTTGCCATATAAAATGATCATTCCCACATCATCAGAAATCCCAAATCCTAAGTAATCTCCTCAACTCAAACCTTCCAATTCAGCCAATTATAAGATGTACCAAATGCCAGCAAAATGCATGGGTAGCAATATCTGGACAAGACAAGACTCTATTAATAAATCTCTTCAGAACCACTCATGTGCCTGCATGCCTTCATTCTTCTCACAACTCTTCTCAATTACAATCAACAAGACAAAATTAAAGTTAATTGATAGTAATTAATATTAAAGGGAATAATATCATATAATTAATAATGACAATATTGATCAATAACCTAAAACAGCTTTTAACATCTGTACTCCTACTTACCATTTATCAGTTTCTATACCGACATTTGCAGAGGATAAAAATGTTGCATCTAGAACACTTGAGAGCTTCATCTTGGCAAAGCTTACCACAAAAAAATGCATTTATGAGATATTTGGTTCATGGAATTTTAGATTTTGGAAGGGAAAGTAATTTTTGGGTAAGAATGGATTCCTGATAATAGATAATTTCCTGTGTTATGAGAATATTAGATTCTTATATTTGATTCGAGGAAAAGTTAAATTATATAATAAAGGTTTTTGTACTATAATGACCTTTAATATATGTGAATAATATGTGATGTTGTTTGAAAAAAAAAATTACAATGACTACGTTAATGAAAGTGAAAACATAGTCTTTTATTGTTGTTTATAAAACCACTCATCAAACTACCACTCAAACCAAAATCAATTTCCTCAAACTCAAAACCAAAAATCCTACGTTATCGACTCGCCATCAGATTTTTTGCCATGTTTGTTGCCACTATCATTGACTCTGTCATTGCCGTCATTTTTGTCGCCGTCATTTCAAGTAATAATTAATTTCATGCTATGTTCTTATGTTATGAAACCCCAAAAAAATCAATAGTATACAAATATTGTATATATTTATGATATTGTATATCATAACATAATTGCATACAAATATTGTAAATATTTTGTTTGTGATTTTTACTACTACTACTACATGGAAAGTCAATAAATATAATTGTATACAAATATTGTATATATTTTTGTGATATTGTATATTGTATGAATCAATAAATATATGTTATGAACAATATATACAATATTTGTATGGAATAGTTGATATAATATTCTTATTTTATTTGTATTTTTCCCATTTCATATTTATTTGTATTGATTAGTTGATATAATGAATCCTAAAGAACATATAACTATCTTAACCAAACATAACAAAGAACATTTAGTTGATACATCATATTTGAAAAAAAAAAAAGGTAAAGGACGACTTAAGTTGTTTCAAGCAACAAAGAAGAAAATACACATTGAGTTAAATGCCAATGGCCAACTTATCTTAAATGGTGCATCGAAGATGGCCAACCATATCGAAAGTCTCATCCAAAAGATAATATCAATTAACTACAACAATTGGAGGAACATTCCAATAAATAAAAAGGACCATTTATGAGAATTGGTTATGATAAGTTATATTAATCAAATTGAAATTGTTGATTGTTGATGTCTATTGCTTATGGAATGCTATTACATTGTCTTATTCAAATGTTTTAATTTATTTTTTATAGGAACACTTTAACGTTCGAGTTGAGTATAAGAAAGTTGTATTATAATCTGCTAGGTTGAAATTCAAATACTTTAAAGACAGATTGACTCA
Organism: Durio zibethinus; assembly: GCF_047325235.1. NCBI lineage: Eukaryota > Viridiplantae > Streptophyta > Magnoliopsida > Malvales > Malvaceae > Durio > Durio zibethinus. The sequence goes on from NC_143175.1 coordinate 20,221,927, forward strand.
AAAATATATATTACCTAATGTTGATAATTCTGAATTGTTTGCTTATCCTCAAGTCATATATTTAGATGTAATAAGTGATATAGAAAGGACAAAGTTTGTTTTAGCTCAGTTGTTAAATGAATTTAGTGTATGTATATTAGTCTCTTTTTTTTTTTGGAAAATTATTGAAGCTAGGTTATTTGTTTCATGTGGTATTAAAATTGTTTGTTTCATGTGTTCTTAAATTTATTGGTTGTAAAAAATAAAAGAAATCCAACAAAAAATAAAGGCCCAAAAAAGTATCATCATCAATCATAAAAAAGAGGTACAAATGTGAAGCATGAACTTGTAAGTTTTTTTGATTATGTATTATACACATGGTTTAAGGAATTTTAAATTCAATTATTTTCAAGTTGCAATCTTATATTTTGATCTAGTTTTAGGAAACATCCGAATCAAGCAACGAAATATCAAGATAAGATGTTTGGAAAAGACACATGCTACAAAAATTGAAGAGTATTCTAATGAAACAACTAAAGAAATGGCTAAGAAAATGATAAGTTCATATCGGATTTATATCTCATTTGCTACTTCCATCTATTTATGCATGTTAATATTCATTTTTATTTACATATTCATTTTGTATTTTAGAACGAAATAGCTATAAGATGCACATCTTGTGAATTTGAATCAGGTAGATGGCATAGATGTGCTTACCTTAGCTTTTGATTCAAAAGATAGACTTGGCCATGTTAAGGGCATTTGGAACTTTGTTTGTCTAAAAAATTATTTTAAAACAAAGCCTAAACCTCACACAGTTAAATGTTTATCCATAATAGCTTAGCAAAATTAACGAATTGCTGAATTGGAGACACAATTGGTCGCTATGGCAAATAACACATTAGGTTAGTCATTTACCAACAATGTAGGAAATGAATTCATAGATGAAACTTTTGACTAATCTTTTACTTGATAATACACGTTTTGAACTAATTAATTGAATTCTTTGGTAATTGTGATTTGATTTTATATGAATACACTTTTGTATGTAATAAATTTTCGAGATTGAGATTATCCAAAATCCACTTACAGAATCAAGTATGATGCGCTTCTCAATTATGCCCTACAAAGTTTACTTGGTGGATCGCTAATAAACATAAAAATCGAGAATGGACTATTTACCTATCCATCGTGACATGGATTGGGTAAGAGCAGATTATTAGATTTTGTTCAATGATGAAGATTTCAGTTATAAAAATATTGGCATACATGAGATTCGCTTATATGTTAATTTAAATATATATATAATATATATTCATTCATATATAGTGTATATCAGTATTATAATTTATTTATATTTATCATGTAGCCTCATTTACAAATGTTTGAAGGAAAGATAAATAACTTATACCAATAGATTCATTGACCCAAGTCATATATAAAGTGGTGTGGGCAATATACCTGATCATGCATTTACTTTGGCATATGCAATGGAAAGAGAGTCACAATACTTTATTGCTTCTTATAATCCTATGTATGTGTTCATTATTTACTTTGTTAATTACTTTATCATAGTTTATACAAAACTGATAAGTGTTAAAAGCATTACATTCATATATTGGTCTCAATACTATTTATTCAGGGGTCGTTGGCAATTGGTTGTCATTGAATATGCAACTTAAACAATTTACTTGTTTGACTCAGGAAAGTGTAACCCAAAATCATCATAAGAATTAACAAATGTGATAAAGAGGTACTTATCTTGGTTATGTTAAGTAATTTATATTATGTTTATGGTTTATTTATTAGTAAAATGTTATATTTATGATTTTTTTTAAGGGGATTGATTACCCGTAATAAAGAGACAAAAGAAAAAACATGGGTTATGTTTCTGGCAAGTTTGTTTATTCTATTGTTTACAATTTAGTGAAAAACACTTGACAACACACTTGCAAATCCAACAATGATTTGTAGATTCCTCATCAACCATAAACTTCAGAATGTGGGTATTATGTCCTCCGTTTCATAAAGAAAATAGTTTGCAATGATCTTATAAGTACACCATATAAAGATTAAAATAAATTTAAGCACAGATACATGTTTTTACCCTAAATACAATTATGAATTACATATTGATTGACATTCATTCAATTTTTTACAATAGGGTGAAAAAGAAGAATTCACACAAGAGGAAATAGACAAAGTGTGCCATGAATTGTGTGACTATATATCCATACTTTATTGTGAGGACGTAAGGACAAAGAGTTTTTCCCTTTGTTGGTTTATGTAAATTTCTATATTGATATAAAACTAATGTAAATTTTTTCGTTTATACAATTTCAAATTTTGTAATTAATACAAGTCCGACTTTTTTTAATTAAACACGTTCAAATTTTACGATTTATACAAGTCCAAAGTTTTTCATATATACAAGTCCAAAATTTTTCATTTATACAAGTCCAACTGTTATCAATCATATGTGACTTATGTCCAAATTTAACATATGTTAGATATACATAGATGACATTTTAAAAAAATATATAATTAAAAAAATCAATTAAAAAACATTATTATATGTCTGGAAATAAAAATTATAAACCATCACATTTTGTAGTTATAATATTTTAATTTTTAAAAATGTAATTATAATATCTTAACAATACAAAACAAATACAATGTCAATAAAATAAATCAGTTACATATGTCCTTAAGCAGGAAAGTTAAATGATGATCGATAGGCATTACATTTATTCAATTGCTTTCATATATAATCTTTTCTAAATTCATGTGGCAGCGCAAAGAAGAAATCAACTTTGTGAATAGCTTTTAAGATATACTCACCAGCAAAAAGTATTTTATCTTAAGAGAAACTATCTAGTTGTATGATTTCAATGAAGAGCAACATCCGCCTATCATTGCCCTCAAGCTTATTTATTGAAGAAAGATGAAATGCCATTGATTTTTTACGTTCCCTCACAATATACAACCTTGATATTGCAAATTTGCTCAACCAATTCAGCTAATCCATCATCACTTTTAGAATGCTTCTTGTTTGACAACGTTCTACTTGTGGTCAGGGTTGTCACACAAATTAAACCCTCAACTTCATCATCATTTAGTCTCTTTCCCTCTTGATTAATGTCAACTTTATTCTCATTATAGTCAAAGTCAACATTATCATTAGCATTAAAAGATTCCATTGCATCAGCAGTTGTTTCAGCTCTTTGACCAGTAGCTCTATCGGATCCAAAAATAATTTTGAAGTCATCAAAGTGAAGAAAAGATTTATTCTTTCCCATCTAGCATGAGGATGAGTAAACAAAAGTTAAATTATATATCTATAAAATATTTTAATAAAAAATCAACAATCAAGTAACTTATACATTCATGTTAACTACTTAATCTAACACATTGATAAAAAAATATCTTTGTCAACAATTAGGCATTTGTCCCTATCATTCCAGCTAAATCCACTTACATTGGCTACCATATCACAAATAGCATGATATTTATCTCTTCAATAACTTTACCCTTAATTTTATGAGTGGATTTGCTTTCAATTATGCTTGGGGAATTCTAGCCTCTAACATTCTTTCCAAATGTCCTAGATAGCCAATTCTAAATTTTTTATTATCAGCTTTCCATCTAGGATCATCAATCAAAATATGTAAGCATTGAACTAGTATGGCATCCTCAGCCCTTGTCCATGTATGATTATCTACTGATGAGGTTTATTTTCTTCTTGTAGATGTAGTTCTTATGTTGGCATCAGATAATGACATTTTGATATCATAATCATATGGTTAGACATCATTCAACAAATACATATCAAATCAACAACCAATAATGAACCAATATTTAGTGCAGGAATAAAACCAATTGACATGGTAACAAAACAAATATTATTGCAAACAATGGTAAACTACATCGTACACTAAAAAAAAAATGGAAAACAAATATAAAACAAATATAAAAAATAAATAGTATATTCAACCATATTGTACACACATCAATGTTAGCAATCAAACAAAAAAAAATGTCATTAACCTTTGGCTTGCAACCAATTCGTGAACATCTCATATGCTAAGTTTCTAAACTCAATCCAAGCATCACTTAGCTCAATATGCCTAATCAAATCTTGATGCTCATATCATTTTTCTTGGCTATTACTCACTTCAACAATATCACCATTAATAGGATCAATTACCAAATCAAACTTAATAAAATTATGGAGAAGGTAACAAGCAAAAACGACTCTACAATGTGTTTTAATTAGATAAAATTATTTCTCATTTAAAATTACTCATCTAACTTTCAATACTTGAGAGTGTTTCATATTGAAGTATTCTTGGGGTGTCGTAGGTTGGTATCCTGGCCTCCAATCATTCAAGTGGTATCTTTGACCTTTATAACGTGTCAAAAAAATCTTTCCCATTTGGGTACCCAACATCACACAAATAGTAAAAACCTAATCTAGTGTCACAACATGGATATATATTTCAAAATATGTTCCATGCAAACTAAAACAAAAGTATTTAAAGCTAATACTTTATGGGATCCTTAAACCATTTCTATGTGTGTAGACACCCAATTTTGTTTAAAGATTTTTCAAAATTCATTAGGTTTCGAATTTTGATTTTGATTGTGCAATTGGACCTTAATTAAAAAAGTAAATTTTGGGCCTAAAGATTAAGCCCTAAATTTTATTTTTATTTTAATATTTGTTTAATTTTTAGTTTTTTAGTCAAAAGAATTAAAGTCAATTGGTGAAAAAAAAGGAAAAAATAAAAAAGTGGGATTTTGCATGAAAAATCTTGGATTCAATTCAACTCTTAAATTCTATCTCAGATTTTAACTTTAATGGTTGAATAATTTTGAAAAGATTTGAGGCTCAATCTATTGAAAATGAAAGATTACACAAAGAGAATAAAATTAGGAGAGAAATCCTAAATTCGATTGAATTAATTTCTTCCAAATAAAAAAAATTCAATCCCTATATAAGGACTTAAATCTGCGATCAAAGAGGGGCCTCAAAAGTAATTTACTTTAAGATTAAACAAAAGTTTTTGAAAAGAGAAAAAAATTTGAGCAAAATTTTGAATCAATAAAGAAGAAGCAATCAAGCAAAAAAAAATTTGCAAGAAGATCCAATTAGAGTTTTTAGAAAGAAGACTAAAATTTACAGTAGAAAATATCACTTTTTAAAATGTAAAAAATTATTGGAACTCGTGATCCATTGAGGTAATGTTTGCTTTCATTTTTTTATGATTTTCGCATAACTTTTATAATATTTAATTACTTACTCTTATTTTTATATTTATTGCAAGGTATTTATTTTTACATGACTAATATTATATTTGCATGATAATTTATTTGCCTAATATATTGTTTGCATGATTAATATATTTATTTGTGTGATTTATTAATATGTTTGTATGATTATTAATATATTTATTTGTATGATTATATTTAATTTGATTACATGAGTATTAATATATTTAATTGCTTGATTAATAATATATTTATTTGCATGATTATATATTTAATTACATATTTATTTGCATAACTTATATATTTTTATTTGCACGATTATATATTTAATAACATGTTTATTTGCATGATATACGTTGTTAATTGCATGATTCTTAATTTATTTATTTGTGTGATTGTATGATTATTAATAAATTTATTTGCATAGTTATTTATTTATCTGTTATTATTATTATTACATGATATGATATTATATGTTATTGCATGATTAATATTATATTTGAATGATATTTAATTGCATGTTTTTATATTTACTGTGTGCATAATTGCATGATTATGCATAATTACTAATATATTTGTGTGATTATATTTGATTCATGATTATATATTTGCATGAATGGTTATTAATATATTTACATGGTATTTTATATTATTTGTTATATCATATAGATTAGTGGACCTACCGTTAAATATGGATTAGAGGAGTCATTACTAATCTTTTTTTTATTTAGGTGTGATTGGTCACCTGATTGAATTTGTCCCATTTAAAAAGGAGTCTCAAAATTGACTAAGGTATCTTTAAATAGTAGATTTTGATCCACGAAATCAGATTTTAGGTTTGGGAGTATGATTTTATATGAAGAAGGTTATAGCACCTTCATAGCGTCCATCAACTAATTTGATCTCCAATTATTCAAGTTTTAAAAATGTTTATGTTTTACCAAAATATTTAATATTGAAAATTAATCCTAAAATTACCCTAATAGTTTGGTAGCAATTTAAGATAATTCTTTCATCTCAAAAGTATTAATGGAAACTAGAGTCTCACCCTGAAGAGGCTCTGTCATCGGATTTATTAATGTATTTTATTCAAAAAAATTAGTGAAGTCTTCCAATAGTTTAGTAAGATTTACTTTGAGGTAAATCTCCTAATAGTTTCATGATATTTTATTTGAAAATAGTTATAAAAATTTTATTCTTTTGAAAAAACTCATTAAATCTCTCAATAGTTTAGTAATATTTAACTTGAGATACAATCCTCTTTGGTAGGATAAAAAATTATTTTTTTCATTTTTTTGAATTTTATTTATGGAACTTCCCAATAGTTTTGTATATTCTATATAATTTAAATCCATTAAAATTTTTCAATTGTTTTGTAAGATTCATGAATTTATCTTTTTTAAAAATTATTTATTTATTTATTATTTTCCAAAAATAATAAAAGGAAATTTTTACAAAATATTTAATAAATAATAAATTACTCAACAAAAATTAAAAAAATCAGTAAAATAAAATAAAATAAAACAAATACTTAAAATATAAAATAAATAAAAATAAAATAAAAAAGAAAAATTTGGGATTGGATTGAGTCTGAAAGCAGGCGCACGAATCAACCAAATCACAAACGGGTTAGAGCCTCTCCCAAAATGGCGTTATATTACTTCTCTGGAGAAATAGTAGCACTAATTTGTTTAAAGGGCAAGAATATGTGCTTTTTAAAAGGCATTCGTTTGATAAACTATTCCCCAAGCTGGAAAACAGAGGCACCCAACCATAATGAAGCGAATATGACCACAAAAAATATAAACAATAAAGATGTAATGAACCCAAGGCCAAATATGTCAAATCCAAGCCTGGCATAGATTGAACTAAAAAAACCATCGACAAATTGAATAAACCACCATGTCACTAGAAATGTAATAGCAACTGGAAAAAGTACCATGCATCCAATTATGAACTTCTTTAAGACCCAGCTTTGTAGAACAACATAGCAAGTTTTGCAAGTGGAGGAATTGGGAAAGCTAGGAGAAGATTTGGGGAGATTGTCTGGGTCCTTGGGAACAAGTTGTGTGTACTTAAATCACAGATTTTATAGAAATTCATGCTAAATCAATCCTTTTTAGATCTATGATTTTTTATATGAATTGATTTTGGAATAAAATTTCAAATATCTCTCAACATCATTTTAATGCGAATTGATTCTGGAATTAAATCTAAAAAATCTTTCAACATCATTTTCACTAGATTTCATTAAAACTTTTTTCTTGGACAAGAAAATTAAACCAAAAATTAAATTAAAAAATTTTCAATTACGCCCAATTTATGGTTGAAACTTGTTTTCAAGTCTAAAAAAATTTTTGAACAAAATGGGGTGTCTACATTATTGCATGATAATATATTTATATGATTGTTATTATTGTATGATAATTAATATATTTGCATGACATTTTTGCATGAATATTTTAGCATGATCTATGTATGTTATTATTACATGATATTTGATATGATTTATAATATAATTGCATGATAATTTTTGCATGGTATGATTTAATATTTATTGCATGATTGCTTGACATTTTGATAGAATTTTTGTATCACCATGTTTTGTAAATAAATAAAAAGATTGGAATTGATTTATTTGCATGATAAAACTATCTTTGATAAGGCTTAGATAAGATAATACACAATTAACTTGGTTTCAATTTTGGGATAAATGGGTGTTAATACCTTCCCTACATGTAACCAACTCCCGAACCTTAGTTCTACTAATATAGACCAGAATCTATTTCTTTTAGGGATCCTTAGTTTACACTTAGGACAACCTTAAAAAGGATAGATTCACATAGGTGATCAATCACATCTAGATAAAAAAGATTTATGTCAATTCCATGATTTTTGTGTCTAATGAGTAGGTTTTCTCATCCTAAACGTTATGACAACATATAATGGCATCCTTGAGTACTCTGTCATCTACTACAAAACATTTTCATCTTGGTAAAATATAAATGAATTGCATGTCTGGTATGCAAACACCAAGTACATTGGTGACGATTTTATTTTTCCTAGTCCTGGACTTAGACCTGTCAACTGAGTCTACATTCACATTTATGTATATTCTATCTAAGGCACCTAAATAACCTTAAACCCAACAACTCTAATTAATACATTATACAAAATTTAAAATTATTAATATTTATTCAAAGCAAGTAATGATTAATATATTACCTTGGCCCATTTTCATCTATTATCTGTTAAATTTTATATTGGTTCTGATTTTTTAAACAATAATGAATGTAGTATCAAAACAAAATTCAACATAATATGAAATTGCCTACTAATTGTCTCTCCAGATCTTGTAACTTGACACTTCATAACCTTATTTTTTGTATGATGGGCAATGATATGGAGGAAGCTAGTAACTATTTCTTCTATAGACATATGTCTAAATGCATTTAATCCCCTTTGTGTTTGAAGCAATAAACATAATTTTACAAAAGCTCTCCTATACATTATGCAATTATCAACACTATATCTATCACTCTCAAAGATTATTTTGTTTAAGTTCAATAACCTAATCTAAAACCTATCATGAGTTTCATCAACATAAAATATTCTGTCTTTTTTTAAGTTTCATTGCAACTAATGTTACAGCAACAATAAGTAACAGTTGAAACACAATCTCTATCTGGTTCATTTGCAAAATAAATACCGTTACCAATTGCATATTCTTTTTTACTAATAAATGAGCTATAACTATTTAAAAGAAAAATTTTTGTTGATATTGAAAACATGTGTCAAAAGAAAAAATATGTATTTGGTAGATCAAGATCTAAACCACATCTAAGGAAAAATAAATAGCAAGAAAACATTTAATTAGATCAAGAAATAACAACTAAACATTTGTGGGTCAAGAACAAAAAATCAATAGTAAGAACACATATATAGATGCAACAACTTTTCAATCAAGATCTAACTCAGACCTTCCAATATAACAAGAAAACATCTAATTTAATGTAATATACAAAATAGATTGTACAAAATAAAAAGTAGAATGATCATATATTGATAAGCTAAAATGAACCATATGCAGATGAAATCACAAAGGTTGAAGTTGATGCTATGTAAAACAGAAAAAAAAAAGTTTGACTAGAGCTCTACAACGTTGTCTGAAAAGAAAAAGTGGGTTATATCATGCATAATGTAATTTATTATATTATTTTTTATTAATTATCAATCACATTTTGAAAGCAAAAAACATGGTCTTTGAATTATTATCAACCATATTTTTTATATAAGAAACATGGTCTTTACAATGTGTTCAAAGACTACATTTTGAAAGCAAAAGACATGGCCTTTGAATGATTATCAACCATGTTTTGTATGTAAAAAATGTGGCCTTCGTAATATGTTCATAGACTATGTTTTTTATGTAAAAAATGTGGCCTTTGTAGTTCAAAGACTACGTTTATGATATAAAAAAATAAAATAAAATAAAAAAACATAGTTAAAACGATTTTTCAAATGTAACTTTTTTATTCATTATCAACCATATTTTGAAACAACAAAACATAGTTTTTGATAAATTATCAACTATGTTTTCAACTAATAAACACGGTCTTTGTTAGAAAAAAATACATTTTTAAATATTATATATTTTTTTATATTATATCAATTACAACAATTTTCAAATAAGAAATGTCATTGATATGAAAATGTTTAATTATTTTATTATTATTTTAATTGATTTAATACGTTTTAATTATAAAAACGTAGTGTTTTCTAAAATAAACATAAAATTGTAGTTATTCACTACATTTGGTCTTTTATAAACGATGTTTTTATTATATGTAATATACTATATGTCTAATCATGTGTCAGGTATCCAATCGTGTGGCTATGAATGTTTATTTTCATTTCAGAATGGGTCTCAATTTATTATATAATTACGTTGATTTTTAACAATAAAATAGATAAAAAAAATTTATTATTGAGAATAATATAAGACAAAATTAACTTTCCTTTCAAAATTTTAAAAAATTATGAAACGTGAGTTTCTGATTTTGAAATATTTGAACACTATGAAAAATCTTAAAATACCTCTAGGAATTAGATATTGTAAACTAAACATGAGATTTCAAACTACCCTTTAAGATTATTTTTATATTTTAAGTAGATAAAGTTAACAACTTATCTCAGTAAAAATTATGCATAAGTGAATCAAAAGATGTTACATTGAAAGTTATTGGAAACCGCGTGGGAACACGTTCAAATATACCAACTTAAACCTGAATCTTAAGTAATACAAAATGGATTAACCCAACTTTTTTACTTGGTCAAAGCCCAAATAGAAACTTATTTTGTATTTACAAATTCTTTTTGTGGTTTTTTTTTTTTTTTTTGGTATTTCCTGCATTCATCTCTTTTTGTTTTGTTCCAATTTATTGCATCATTAGAACTTTTTTTTCTTTTGTTGCTACAAATGCGTACATTTGCACTTCTTTTTCTTAAATCCATGGAAAAATTATTAATTAGGATTACTGCCACCAACTAGATGAAAATTGTTAGATTTGGATGCCTACTTGCTGATTTTTTTTGGTGAAATTACTTAATGATTTTATTTCCATAGTTTCCTTTCCAAATTTTGATTGGTTTTGTCAGTTCTATTGTTGTTTTCTTCTTATTGGCTTTACAGTGGGTTTTCTTCTTTATTGTTGAATTGTACAGTTTTCTTCTTCTGGTGTTTGTAGTATAATAACATTGCTTATTTGGCTGACAAATGAATGTAAACTAAAAATCATTCGAAGACTGTAAACTAAAATGAATCTCACCTAGGTTATGCATTAACCCATAATCCTAAATAAAATCCTTTACTCATTTCATCTTTAAGCCACTAATCAATTGTTGTGATTTATTTCACTTTTTTTAAAACCAAAATTATAACGCCATGATAGTATAATAAAAAAAATAATTTTTGTAATTGGAAAAAGAAAGAAAGTATCTAAATTGTAAGAGAGATTGCAAATAATAATGAAAAATGGGTGGTCAGATAATTATTAAATAAATTCCAAATTTGATGATTTCGTCTAAGACAGTTGATTTTTTTTATTCAAATAAATTCTCAAAATTAGGAGAAGATTATTCTATTTCAATTGGAAGTAACATACCTTTAATGAAATATTTTTCATGAAAAGATTGTTGAAAAAAAAGGTACTCGATAAATCGTCAGCCAAACCCGAAAGGAAAAAAACCTAAATCTAATATAGAGAATGAATTTTTTAAGAAAAACTAAGTGAAAAAAAAATTATGCTTACAATCAAAGTTAAATAAATGAGTTTTTGTTGGATAATGAAAATTGAAAATAATAAATAAATAATAATGAGCAAGAAAGACAATTGATTATTTACATGAAGAATTTGAATAGTACCAATTCATCTCGTCTCAAATTGAAAAGATTCTTTTGAAGATTCATTATCTCTTAAATAAGGAAATAAAAAAAAAAATTGAAATAAATGAAAGCGTAAGTCATATATTAAGGAGGCAGCCAATAATGATGAAGAACTATTGGCTTTAAATCTCAAGGGATGAAAGACATAGAAAGGGGATAATTGAACTTGAATGATCAGGCAACTTAAAATGAATATTTGGCAATCTAATGATATTTCAAGGCAAATGAAGGCTGCATGTGTGACAGTCTACATGTCACAATTCTAGGCGATAAGGGATGAAAATATATGTATCTTAGATATATATATATAAAGTAGTGTTTATTTCTTTATTGAATGTACTCTTTTTTAAAGAAGCTAATCCATCAAAAAGTTATTCTTCTTACTGGATACTTTCAGCAGACTATTACCTAATTCCTGAGATGGCAATTTTTTCTCTGGTTTCTTCCTTAGAATAGTAATACTCAATCTGGAGAATCATAAGGGCTACGTCTTTATTTATTTTATTGTTGGCATTGAATCCTGCAACAAAGCTCTACTGTCGAAATGGCCCCGGTTATTTAGTAGAGAAGATCATGCTTTTTTGAGGAATGTAGTGTGTGATAAATACAACCTGTTCCATGCTGATGTCTGGCCTGCTCCCTGTCCACAACGTTTCCTTTCTAGAGTGTGGAGTGATTCAAAAATTGGAACACTGGAACAAATTCTGACCTTGTAAATTCTGGTTTTGTTCTTTATGCAGGTGACAGAGCTAGAATTTATTTTTGAAGCAACAAATGGCTTAAGGGTCTCGTTCTTAAGATCACTTTTGCTAGAATTTATGCATTAGCTGAAAACAAGGTTGGCTTGATTAAAGATTACGGAGAATGGATCGGGTGGAAATATTATTGGCGTATTTTTTTTGAGGCGTAATCTTTTTTAATTGGGAAACTGAGTTATGGAACCAGTTTATGGAACTTCTCAATTCAGCCACTCTTTCTCAAATGGCCACATATAGGATCATTTGGTCTCACACAACTAATTGAGTGTACAGTCCCAACTCATTTTGGACAGAGCTAATGAAAGCAGAAAACTCCGGGTATATGGAAAGGGATAGCTCCTCCAAAAGTGGAAATCTTCTGCTGGAAGGCTTTAAGAGGTAATATCGTAGTTGTAGATGTTCTTCAAGAAGCTAACTTATGACTCTGGAAAATAAGTGTGCATTCTGTGATGAGGCGGAATCTATTGACCACCTTTTTCTTTTTCGTGCCCTTGCTTGGAAAATCTGGTTCAAGTGTTGTCATTAGTGGAATATTTCCTGGGTTATCTTGGGGTCTATGAAACTATTATTTCAATCTTGGTGTGGACTGTTCTACCAAAAGAACCAGAAAGTGATTTGGGATACTTTTTTTACCTTGTATTGTAGTCTATTTGGCTGGCGCTGAATGAAAATTTATTCAACAAAAAAATCCTCTCCATTGATCAGATTTTTAACTTGATTTGCAATAGACTGGGCTGGTTGTTAAAAGCTAAGTTCCCATAACTGAATTTTTGCATACTGAATTTCACATCCAACATTCAAGATACCTGTATACCGCACCCCAAAAAAGCAGTTAGAGAGAACATCTCCTGGTCCCCTACCCCTACTGGAGTATGGAAAGTTAAGGTGGACGGTTCAGCTATAGGAAAGCGGTGCCTGCAAGAATCGGGAGTGTCATCCAACACAGTGATCTTGGTAGTGTGATACTTATCTTCTCCAAGAATGTAGGTATTATAGACTCTAATTTGGGAGAACTTTTGGCGATTCTTGAGGTTCTCTCAATTGTTGTTGAAGCCAATATTGAGACATAGTTAGAGATTATTATTGAAAGTGACTCAAAAGCTGTGAACTAGTGATCATGTGGCTAAACAAAGTGAGTAACAGGCCATGGAAGTACAATAAAGTTTTTAACAAGCTGCTCAACTTGTATGCGCGTGTTAAGAAAATCTCTTTTGTTTTGCAGATTATCTTGCTAACTCGAGTGTCAATAGAACCTCTAACTTTGTAACTCTTTCTATTAATAATATCTTCTGTTTAATTTATTAAAAAAAAAAAGAAGAAATGGAAAGGAATGTTGGCAGAGAAATGGGGTTTTTTTTTCTTTTTGTTGGAGAATTCTTGCTGTTTTCACAATTAATTATCGCTTGAATTGACTATTCTCATTTGATTGGACCATGCCGTTTTTCCGAGCCCTGTAGATGGAAAATGCTGATTTGCAACTGTTGTTTGAAACCAACGATGATTAAACTTTGCTACTTGTCAGGTGATAACATGCTTATGTTAAGTTGCTAATGGACTCAAGAAGCTGTTTGTCTGTCGTGATTGGAAAGGAAGTACTCACCACCACTTTGCTCTTGTAAGCAGTATGATTCCCTGAATATATGGGCAACGGCCCATATCAAGCTCAAAAACTTTTTTTATTGGGTTGCTCACCCAAAGGATCTGTGAAATGACTTCGAAATCAGGAGTGAGAATGTAGTACCATTCTTACCCTCCTTTTGTGTAGTGTTGGATATTTTATATAACAGTTGATGCAGATCAAATTAGGCGATTTCATTATGATCACTTTCATGAATAACAATATTACCTGGCACATTAGTTAAATCACCTTGGCCATTGCTGGATAGGCTAGAAATCCATGGTAGCTAGGCTATCAATCTGGGAGGTAGACACCATACGAAAAACTGAAGTCATTTGTTCACCAGAGGCACATTATGCTCTACGCGATGAGGAAATGAAACTAACTATCCATGAACAATAAACACCCTTAATAAATAGTTATACTCAATCAAGTTCTTATAGGGTGAGCATGATCCTGTAGAATGTTTGATGATCCACATTTACTCCGCGCTTGGCATGATGAAAAGATGAATAATGAAGGAAATGGGATGAAAAGAAAATGGTTTTTTCTTCATTTTTTCTTACCAAGGAAAATACATGAATTCATATCTATTCCTTCTCTTAATATTCAATCCTTTCTGAATACAAAGAAACCATTCATTCAATTAAAATTATTTAATTTTATCCTCGACTCCTTTTCTTTCCATCCATTTCCATCACTTGAGCCAAAGCCAAACAGATGAAAGGAAAACAACCTTCCTTCCCCACATTCCTAACAAACACAGTATTAATTTCCCGGGAGAAACAATTTATTTAGAGGATTATGTTACTGTTTCGTGAGTTGGGAGTTAAAACAGCCATTTCAAGAGACAGAAGCATGAGAGTCGCAGGAGAGTCTGACCCATATGTAGGAATGAAAAATAGTGGTGTGAACCTAACATTGGTGGATGGAGTAGGCGATAAGTCATTATCCCTTTGAAAACAAATTTTAAACTTTCAATTTCAACAGAAAAATATATACGGAAGACAACCATTTTTCACCATTGCCTACAGCACTCTCAAGCAAATTCCATCACAACATAGAAAGAGAAACTGAGAGAAATAATTAAAAGTCATTGAACATCTCATACTCAATTCATTAAATTTTCATGTTCGGCTGCTACTCAATTTTGCCATAATGATTGCTGTCAATGTTGCAGATGTTGGCGTTTTCCTTCACTAAATTCATATTGGAAAAATGACTTGAGTTGATCTTGAGTACATGGGGTTGCATGTATTTTTCATCTTTGATTGAGATATGAACTGATAGAAAGCATTAGGAAAAAAAAATAAATGTGAGCTCTACTAATGTTGGCCAATCAAAATTTGGGGTGTGACCCTGCCGGGTCCTCCGCTTCTGATTCAACTAGGTTCTTTCCAATGTCACGTCCCATTACAATTTAGGGTTTTTTTTCAAGTTATTGGGAATGAAAATTTAAAGGTGCTTTAGCATTATTCAAGTCTATTGTTGATGCAATATTTGAGTTGTCATTGAACGATTTCACTTTCCAATTGATGTGATCTAAATGTATATACAATATTTATTAAAACTAAAATTAAATTAATATTTTTAAAAAAAATCAAATTCAACTTTTTAGGCAAGAAAAATATATAGATTTATAATTCAATCAAATGCACTTAGGTGGTAATTTTATATAATTTTAATACTTAATTAATTTTATATATCTTTTAAAGAGGATGCAAATATCAAAGTTTTCTTTTTATTCTGGAAAAGAATTGTGATTATATTTTGAGGTTCTATTTTGATGAAAAACACAATAAATCTATAATGTACTTACTATTGCTATATTTGTTTTATTTTCATTTTGGTATAAATTGTTTAATATTTCTTGGATTACATCTCAGATCAGCCAAGTTTGTGTTAGTGCAAAGAAAAATAGCTTTCAATTGGTACCTATAATAAATTCGAAATAAATAAACAAGCAAATTATATTGTCATAGAGAAAGAGCTGAATTTAGACCTCAACTTCACTCCAGCTTCTCCTATTTAATTCCCTTTCTTAAATTAAAAACTAAATTATTATCACTCTACAAAAATAATCATATCGCTCTTGCAAAAAATGTTATCACAATAATCCGAGATTTAATCTAAGTGTTAATTTATGTATTCATTTTAAAAGATGATATTTAATAAATTTGATATTTAAATTTTAACACATACAATTACTTTCATCTTCATACTACGATTTTTTTTAATAAAAAAAATATCAGTCACAAGAATTTGTGGAATACTAAATTCACTCATTTTGTAATAAATGGTATGAGGTTTGAATTTTACTAATTACCCATCTCATTAGGTCCTAACACATTCTTAGAGATAAGGCATAATTTGTCTTAATTTGAAGGAATGAACATATTGTTTTTTTGGTCTGGATTTGATGTATACGAAAAGAAACAAGATCAGGTTGCGCAAGTATAATAATCGCATTAAACATAAGAATAGAAGCCTCAATCAAATTTAGCAAGAATTTTAAACTCCAGCTGCAAAACAAGACATACATAGATGTGAAGCTTGAAAACATATTGAGAGGTCTTTTTCCTGGTGAAAATGAATTAATTTAATGGTATGAAAGAATTATATCCAAGGAGAGGCTGGGATGTAAACGTCATAAGCTAAGAGCAAATCAAGCTTCATCCCCAGTTCATCATCAAAGAGTGGAAAATGGGATATTTTAAATTTAATTTGATCTTCTTTGACTCACAGTTATTTTTCAGAAAATAAATATATGTACGACTTTATCTGTAACGAGTTTGGCTCAAGTAAGAAGCAAGCTTGCATTATCTAAACATAGCCTGTACATACTGGACTGGTGGATCCTTGTTACCAAACATTTTTTTTTCTTTTCAAAATATACATAATTAAATGTTATAAACTCTCAAAAATCGGATTATAAATGCATGCATTCTCCTGCTAAAAGAGTCAATTTCGATTCTCCCTCTTCCTTTAATTGCACCAGCTTGATCAAAATTTACATTAATTTCATATAATGTTTTACACTTTTCTTCATCCTTTTTTGTTCTTCTAGGCTAGATGGCAAATTGTAATGGTTGACTTAAAATTGATGGATTCCTCATACATTCTTCTTAGTATTTTTTCGTTTCTTATTATATATTTAAGGTTAATTAATTTATTCAACACATTGAAGCTGCTAACTTGGAACTAACATGTTGCATTGAGTGGCTCAGAAGCTACTGAATCTTATCCCTTTCTCTTTCTCTCTCTCTTCCTTGTGGATGATTTGTGAATAAAATATTGAAATGGTTGGCTGCATTATTTCACTGGGAAACTTGCTCGGTATTGCTTTCAAGCATTAATTTTCTTCCAAGCTTGTTCTTTCGCTTCTCACACTTATAATATATAAGGTATTAGAAAAATAAATTTAAGTAATTTTATGCTTAGAGGGTGACCTTGGTCCCCAAGGGAATAACCTAGCAGTTAAGAATCTAAATGTTCCAATTTAGGGGACTCATATTTGAATTTTGCAAAGAGATGAGTGAGATTTGTGAACCTCTCTTTAGGTAACCTAAAATTATAAGTCTTAAAAAAAATTGAATTTGAAATTCGTTCAAAAAATTCAAACTCTAATCCAATTAAATCCTAATTGATTAAAAAGGCAAATATTCAAATAAAAAAATTTTAATATAAAATAATTAAATTCGAAATAATTTGGATTTGAAAAAAATTCAAAATCTAAATAATTTAAATATCCTAAATTCAATATAAACTTGTAATAACTCGAACTTAATATTAAAAATTAAAACTATCAAATTTTTATAATTAAAAATTTACCTATTAATTTTATTTTAATCTGAATTTGAACCTTACTTTAACTTAAGACAACCCAACTAAAAACCATTTAAATCTGATGTGATCCAAATTTCTAACTTGTTGATTGGTTATCTTTACTTAAATTTATATGTATATAAATAAATAAAGATTGGCATAGAAGGTTTTGGAATAGAGGAGAGGAGCCCATGATACATAACATGGGATATATCCTTTGCTTCCAAATCTTTCCTAATATTCTTTGATTTGGGTTCAGTTACTTTCAACCTATACGTGCCACACACAATTCTTCACCAATAATGACTTTCTTCATGCCCAAGAACTTGCCCTCCTTTATCCATCCATCATCCCTTTTCTTGATGGATCCGGCTCCTTTGCATAACCTAGAACTTAAATCACAGTTTTAAATACCAATTAATAACTATATAATTGAATTATTCTACGGTAATTGAGTTGAGAAATACCAACAAAAAATTTTGAAAATGTTTTCTACAGTTTAGTCCCAACCATTTATCTCGAACTTGGTGTAACAATAGTTTATTGATTTAGTACTTTTAAACATTAATTTGTTGATTCAGAACATTAAAAAAAAAAAAACACGACTTTAGACATTCAACTTTAGGCAGCAGCATCCTCACCAAATGGCAAATCCAAGTTTTATCCCATTTAAGTGAACCCCAATGATTGGCTTCACCACAAATGATATTATCATCAAGTAGCTTCTATTTTAATGATTAAAATAAACGCTAATTAGCTAAATTGGTTTTATATTGAAAATTAAATAAAAACAATAAAAAAAGGATAAACTACAGATTTATTTAATGGGATTAAAAAAATAAGTGGGTCAATAGCACATGAACTGATTGATTAGAAACGATTATGTGCTAATAATGGACCCATATGTAACCCTCACAAAGATACTTAAACCCCCAAACTTTTTAATATCTAAGATATTAGTTCTGCAAAATTTTATTGAACTTTTAAGTAAATGAGAAGAAAGAAAAAGTCTTTCCTTCACCCATGCTTGGTATCAAACGCAAGAAGCTTGATTTTTTTTACTTACAAGCAGTTTCTTTGAACTAATAGCTTTAACAGCAGACCACTAAATTCTATGATCTAGTCTACTAGCTAGTTAATTGAACTAATACAAAATTTTTGAGGTTTCATTGTTTAGTTGAACTGATAGAAATTTCTATGAGCAATTAGACATTGATTTTTTTAGATATTTAATATATAAATTAAAGAACGTTTCAAGGTTAAAGTACGTATTAATTACTTCCAATCCATCGATGGAATACTGATTTTTGACGACTAATTAATTAGGAACTTCACTCACTCTATTATTATTATTATTATTTCAATGAACCCTTTACGGGAGGAAGGAGGGATACGTGCAATATTTGGTAAGGATGACGCTATACCGTCTCAAAAAAATTAGGGGCAAAATTGTGTCTATAGGTACGATGGCAAGGGAGTTATTTTGTGTCAACCGCAAGAGCAAAATTATTATCATGAGAGTTATTCAGACCATACTCTACCTGATTTGATTATGTCACGTAATATTTTTTAATAAAAAATAAAAGTTAGGATATGTGATTTTTACATAATTTTTATATTATTTGATATCGATTATATCACTCGAAATAAAAAATTGATTGAACTCAAAATTAACATTTACCAATGTAAAATTTAAATTTTAATATTTACAAAATTCTTTTTAATTTTTAAGCTTAGATCTCTCTCGAAAAAAAATTGATTAAAAAAATTGATTAGTACTTGTCATCAGTTTTAACTTATTCAACCAATATCGTAAAAAAGAGAGAGAGAGAGAGAATTCTATGAATAAAATAGAAAGAGTTCATGCAAGCATGAAGCATGACAAGAAAAGAAAGAGATAAAATAAAAAGAAGAAAAGAAAGGAAGCAAAAGGGGGTAGATAGCACCGAGGATTCCGTGGGCTTCAGGCTTGCACTCCAATCATCTCATTATAGACAGAATCGTTGAGGCAAAGTAATGCGTTTGCTTGCTTTCTCACATCATCCCGTCCCCATCTCTATGCACATATATACCACATTTGTTTTTGCACTATCTTTTCTTGCAAAAGACGTGTGCGAGCCACAGTCATCCTGCTTTTCGATCCTTCCTTCCCCGCGCCTTTCTCAAAAAATTAGTTACCTAATCAGTCCATAGCTTATAGTATTTTCGTCATATCTTATTGATTTTTTTTAAGTCAAATAAATTTCATTTTGATTATTACTTTTAATGAAATCATAAAATTATAAAATTTTTAAAAATATTAATCTACATGAAATTATGAAAAAGGTGGAAAACAATTTATCTTATATCATTATAACTGGGATTTGATGAGACATTGAGAGAAAACCAATTGAGTGGGTGTGATTGGTATAATCAAATTTAGTCCAAGGACATGGAGTAAAGGGGTGATGGAAGCATGCTTATATCGTGCAACCAAGCATTGGATGGGGGACTTGTTGTTGTATTAATTTTGTAATCGTTGATTTCCATATGGTGAAGTGCGTTGGCAAAGTGTGAGAAAGAGAGTGTGAAGCGGACATTACGTTAACAACCTTCCCAACTGTTTTACTCTCCATCCCATCTAATTTTGCCTCTTTTCAGTTACATTTGCTTTGTTTTTGGCCTTTTTCTCTTCTTTGTTTGTGTCTCCATTTCCTCTCTCTTTCACTCCCATCCATCTTTTTCCAACTAAGCCTATAAATATAAAATTATACTTCCATTAACTATTCAAACCCTTGTAAGCTCAAGAAAATCTTGGCTTTACTATATAATTTACTCTTACTGTTCCATTGGGTCTCCCTTTTGACTAAAAAACTGACCCCAAAGGCCAAAACCTCCTTCCTTTTCTCTCTCTGATCTCTCTCTCTCTCTATTTTCTTTTTTATCATCTCATTCACTATATATTAAAGCCAATTTCCTCTCCTTTGCTCCCTCCCTATCCCCCTAACCCTCTTTTTCTCTCAAACTCTTTCTATTTTTTTGTGGTGTTGGGGGACCATGGAAGCACCGGAGGAAGTCGCAATGGGGTCTAAAGATCATAGCAATATCGTTAAAGGGAAGCGAACCAAGCGTTTGAGGCCTCAATCACCAATCCCTTTTGCCATAACTTCCAATAATTTGATATGCAATGGAGAAGGAGGTGAATTTGAAGGTTCTCCAAATGTAGAGAACAAGAATATTTATACTCAATATTTGTTGCCTTCTTCTTCATCTTCTTCTGAATACCAAGATAGCACCGAGGAAGAAGAAGACATGGC
Organism: Durio zibethinus; assembly: GCF_047325235.1. Taxonomy (NCBI): domain Eukaryota; kingdom Viridiplantae; phylum Streptophyta; class Magnoliopsida; order Malvales; family Malvaceae; genus Durio; species Durio zibethinus. Next base: position 20,243,119 of record NC_143175.1, read on the forward strand.
TAATTGCTTGATCCTCCTCGCGCAAGGCCAATCAAGAGAATCCACGAAATCACAATCTGATGATCACCATCACGATACGGGAATTTACAACAAATTCACCAGTAGAAAGTTCATGGAAGCAGCTTCAAACGGGACAGGCAAGGCCGGATACTATGTCTACGAGTGCAAAACTTGTAACAGAACGTTCCCTTCATTCCAAGCCCTTGGTGGTCATAGAGCTAGTCATAAGAAGCTTAAGGCAGCGTCCGCAGCGGCCATGGTTGATGAGAAAATAAGGCGATTCACAGCAGCAGCAGCATCGGATGAAGAAGAAGGACAATTCATCAAGACTAATAACCTTTCTTCTCTTTCTCTTCAATTGAGTAATAATAATAATACCAATAGAGGTTTGTATAGCAATAACAGCAAGGCTAAGGTTCATGAATGTTCCATTTGTGGGGCGGAGTTTACCTCTGGACAAGCCTTAGGAGGGCATATGAGAAGGCATAGAGGGCCAATAGGTAGCAATAGTACTACTACTGCTAGCACAGCCTTGTCATTGACAGTACCGATGGCAATGGAATCCATGGAACCTAAGAAACCAAGAAATGTTTTGTCTTTAGACTTGGATCTCAATCTTCCTGCTCCGGAAGATGATCACCGGGAATCTAAATTCTCCTTTGCTCCCACGCAACAGCAGCAGCAGCAGCAACAACAACAACAACAACAATCACCTCTTGTCTTCTCCGCCCCCACTTTGGTGGATTGTCATTACTAAACAAGGTTCAATTTTCCTTTTTACTTATACCGACATTTATATTATACAATTGATCCAAGCTGAATTGGGTTTTTTTTTTCTCTTATTTATTCAACATTTATAAGATTCTTTTGATTCATTTTTTCCTCATATTGATCAAGTGTTAATCACATGAACTTCAATTCTTTGATAAAGCAATGAATAATGTCTTATCAAAAGGTATCTAAATTGTTCACGTAAAGCTGCATGATGGGTATCTTTTTCTTCTCTTTCTCAATTTGGTTTTTGTTCTTTTTCAGTGGTAGGGAATGTGTTAAACACTTGAGAAAGAGAGTTTAGGCTTGGATTTGTGACCACCACAACCAAATTAAAAGCCTGCGGCTTAGGTTTCGTTATTTTCATTTACAAGAATGTGGCTTTCTCTCTCATGTTGGTGGTGACAAAAATAGAATAAAAATGTAGAAAATGCCAGTAAGGAACTGCACTTCTTATATGAATCCACCTCTTGTCCTTTTTCTCTTTAAACAACAATAACATATGCTTCTAAAAGATTTTTCTACTTAACTATTTTTGTTCTTTTCTGTGCTTCTTCCCTCTTTTTTTAGTTGCTGGTATACTCAAAGACAACTAATCACCCCTTGGGAAAGTCATTCACTGCTTCTTGACCCATAAATCTTACAATGCACCTCTCCATTTTGGATATTCTGACTAATTAACTATGGATTCAATCTTTTTGGCATTCACTATAATTTTCAGTTACCATCTGCACATTGATCTTAATTAATCTAGTGGTTTAGATTCAAAATTTATTAAGGAAAAGTCAGTTATATAGTAGATATTTTCTTTCAATCAAATTTTCTAACTTAGTATATCTTTTCCTCTAGCCATTCATAACAGCAAATATCCTTTCTTAAACTTACACTCATTGAAAGTAAGCACTTAAATAATGGCTTATTTTAATTGCAATAGGCCACAAGGCATTGTATCATGAAATATGGAGTACATCAAGTCAATGGTCTTTTTTTTAGTAAGTATTGGTTTTAATTTGTTTCATTGTATAAAAATTTGAGTTACATCACCAGATAACCCTCTCTCTTTCTCATCTAATTCATATTAGAAGTTGAAACCGAAATCTTCGAAATAAAGTCTTAAATTCTAACCGTTGGATGTCAACTTTGGAGACTTTAAAGTATTGATTCGGTAGTTTTGGAAGTGCTTTATAAAATTAGATCTTTGATAAACAAGGGCTAAAGCTAATAAAACTAGTGGCATAAGCCTGAATGCCAGCACAAAGTTGGCGATAATATCCAATTAAGGTTTAATTGACGAAGAAAAATAGCCTTGTCGGCCTTTTATTATGGCTTTTTTTAAGCATCATTAGCTGTTCTTAACCAAGAGTTTGGTGTCTGTCTACCTCACACAGACACACACACACAAAAAGATGAGAGAGAGAGGGAGAGGGATGCAATAATTTGTGAGGTTGCTATTAAGTGTGCCAAGTTAAGTGGATGTGCTGATTTGGGAGTTGAGTCAATTCTTATTCCTAAATAAAACATGCAAGTTGTGAGGTTAGAGACTAATTCATGTTATAATTTTTAATGCACAAAAAAAAAAAACATATAACAAAAAAGCATCAAGTCAGAGCGTTTATCAAATAAAACATATGAGTTACCAGAATTAATTTGGGAGAAATCAGCTGGCAGGAGGCCGATGTGACTTCATCTATAATTTTTCAAGCATACAATCAGTTTGGGTTAAAAGAAAATGCAACTTTCATTCCTACCAGAAATTAGAAGTTTGTCTTTCTTAGTATGTCATGAGTTTTTTTTTTTTTTTGGGTCTCTTTGTTTTTTTATGTTTTCCACATGGGATTTATTAGTTGGCTAAATTTGAATATGATCTTTAAATTTAAAGAATTAGGATTTTATTTTATATATACATTATATATATATATATAACAAGTCATTAACTTTGGTATATAGATATACATAAGCACAACAAAGTTACATTATTTACCAGATTACCTTATACTCACACTTCTATTTAGAATTATTATTTTGTATATTTAAAAAAAAAATTGTTATTTTATAACGCTTAATTAAGAGATAGAATAAAATATAATGATTAACATAAAATGTTTATTTTGAATTTTTTGTTACTAGAAAGCTTTTCATGCTTTATATTCAAAAAAATAAATAATAAAACAAGATGAAAAGTAAATAAAAATTTGGAATTTCAAAATTAAATGTGAATAAGACTTACGTGCAGCCAACTTTGCGTGATTCTGGGTATAAAAGGCGTTCTGAAATGAAGAAAAACGGCATCGTTCTTTTTAAAGTTCACTTTGCGTGATTCTGTGTATAAAAGGGGTTCTGAAATGAAGAAAAACGGCATCGTTCTTTTTTAATGCTAACAAAAATAATTTACAATGGCCCATGCAGGTTTCGAACCTGCGACCTTCGCGTTATTAGCACGACGCTCTAACCAACTGAGCTAATAGGCCAATTTAATGAATTTAGGAAAAACAAATCTAAATTTCATTAGAAAGAACTGATCCACATAAATCACATCATCATAACAAATAGACCTCCCCTCACTTTTGGACTGCTAATTCATTTTCCACTTATTCCTTCTTTCCCTCTTACTTTTCCTCTCACCAATTAGAAGTTTTCATAATTCAATTTTAATTGATTTAATTTAATTAATCAATCAATTATTAAATTAATTTCAATCGATTAATAAAAATGATTTTTAAAAAATTTTGAATTTCAATTAAATCCATTCAAAAACCAAATTAATCAAAATATAATATAATTCAAATATAAAACAAAAAATATATATAATAGATTGCTTAATTTCATAACTTATTAAAACTTTTAACATAATGTTTTAGTGTTTGAACATTTTATTAAATAATTTTACTTTATTTAAAATATGAAAATTTTAAATTTTAAAATTTAAAATATAATTTAATTTAAATATATTTTTTATTTGATTAACTAAAAACATTAATCAAACTAACCGAATTAAATTTAATCAATTAACTTTTAAAATTATTTATAAATTCGTTTTGATTAACAAAAATCAAATAATATAATTCAATTGATTCGTTTTAAATAATTTTAAATTAATTCTATTTAAAAGTAATTAAACCGACCAAATAAACACTCCGATTACCAAGCAAATGATGTAGAAATCTAACAGTCTGTTGTTATGGAATCCGTCCTCCCGAACACAATATAATATATATTTACTCACATTCCTAATAATTGCAATTGACATGAATTGCTTAAGGGACCTTTCCTTTTGGTCTTATTCAATCCATATTCACATCTCCACCAAACCACAAACAATTCTTCAGACCTAATGATGTGTTTACACTATATTTACAACAAAAGGAAACAAGTATAAGAAGAAAAACATTACATTAGCCTAAGATAATACAACATCTCCCTATATTTCGAAAATTACAGGGGAAACAATGACCGTGGCTCCACCAAGACTTACCATCTAGCAAATATAACCGGCAGTCCGGGATGATTGGCCCGTCTTTTTTCCCCTATCACCACCTGTTGTGGAGCTTCCATATGTAGTCTAGTCGTATAGTGTATTATTATACCTCAAGTGTCACAGAATTTTCATTGAAAGCAGCAACCATTGCTTTGGGGTGCTTTGTTTACTTGTTTCTGTTGCAAAATTTGTTTCTTGACCACTGCCGATCCTTTCTCCGATAAAGCAGGTACCTCAAGAATCTGTAAACAAATAAAATGCGTTGGTATAGGTCACAAACTGAAAAGAAATCAAGCTTCCAACATGGACCGGAGATTGTACTCACAAAGATCATCGTATACAACTGTTTTGTCAAATAATTAGAGCTAACTGCAGTTTAATTGCACCTAATGAAACATTAGGATATGTTATGAGATTTAAATAGTTGAGAGATGCCAGCATTTCTTAGAAGTTTACCTTTAAAATGAGATCCTTAAAGCATTGATGCACATTTTCTCTGGTTTTGGCACTGCACTCAAGAAAAGAACATTTATGTTCCTGTGCAAGAGCCATACCCTCTTCTCTAGTAACAGCCCTTTCAATGTCCTGAAAATGGCACATTGCTGATTTATAAGAAAAGATACCTCACAAAGCACACAAAATTCAGTCTATTTTAAGCATCAAGATGATTGATTAAACATCTTTTCTCTAGTAAAAGAATAAACCAGAGCACTGCATATTCATCACAGGCATTGAATATAAATTCAATGACATGTAGTCTTTGGGAGAGAAGAGGCAACAATAACTTTATCGGACTTACCCTGTCAACTTTATTTCCAACCAGAATTTTGATGCACTCATGATCGGTGGAATACAGCTCAACTTCCTTTGCCCATATTTCAGACAAGTTGGTGAAGGTTTCTCGCCGTGTCACATCATATACTTTAAATATCAAAGAAATTAAGTTCAAGTCCCCCAAAATTTAGCTATGTTAGCAGCAATAACATCATAATAGTGTCCAAAAACATTAGCAATACATCTTAAGACAGGAAAGTATTGAACTATTCTTAACATATGATGATTAAAGTATATAGTAATACTCAAATATATGCAACCAAAGAAGAACATGTACATTGCTAGTAAGAAAACAAGAGATGGTACTTTTTAAAGAGGAAATGACCCCAGAATGCCAAAATAATGTTGTTTAGCCACTTTTTTTACTACAAACATAAAGAATGAGCTCTTTCTCCTCAATACTGCTGGTTGTATTTTGTATCATAGATAACAAAGCACAATTATCTTAAAAATGAAGAGATTTCTGCAGAAAATAATGACAAGGTTATAAACTTAATCATCAGACCAGCTTCAACATGTATTAATTAGATGTTTAGATCTTTCATACTTTAAAATTTTTTAAGAAAAATATAAATGAACATAGAAACATTTCATCAGACTAGTTACGAAATATTTATATATTCAAAAGATTTTGTATGGTAAAGTGGGATCCCTATTTTCTAACACCAAGGAACAAGAATGACTACTCCACATGAAAACCAAAATCTTCTTTTAGATTAATGTTTATTAATCAAATATTGATATCCAAGTTTAAAGCTTAAATAGATGAGAAATCCAAAAAGCAATACTGACACTTTGAGTTTAACCCAAATAGTTGCATAACAAAAGATCACCAGCATACATAATGGTAATAGTAAAATAACATATATGCAATGGATCAAGGATCTTGGAGTTTGCTAGTGTACAAACTATGAAGTAACCAATGAAGGGAAGAACATGCATGTAAAGATTAAGAATAGCTGATGTGAAGTGTCATCCATTTGCATATTCCATCAAGAGTCAGCAAGAATATAGATGTCCAGTACTTGTTTGAAAAAAATAATTTATCATACCAAAGTACAAGCTCTTAGGACGAAAATCCAAATTCAGCAAAATACAATTACACACAAATATTGAGGACTAAATATTTCATAGTTGCAAGGACATACCAAGAATAATCCCATGTGCACCCCTATAGTAAGAGCTAGTTAATGTTCCAAATCTCTCCTGACCAGCTGCAATAGGTAAAAGATACTATTAAAATAAGAACTAGGTCATTGCAAGTTCCCAGCTCTAATTCCACAATAATGAAAGTTAAGGTTAGTCCATTGTAACAAATAAACTCGTATTGAACAGCAGTAATTATATTGGATAGACACTCTTTCCATCTAATGGAAAGTACAGGCAATAAATCCAAGTTTAAAGGCTAAGTTTCTGCTATTATGAGCTAGTGATGTAGATTTGCAGTCACTGGACTCTTTATTGATGAATATTCCACATTATAAATCATCTAAAAGAAAAAATCAATATTATGGAGACCATAATGTTACAGATTTAAGTTTATATCCAAGGCATATCTAGGGTCAAAAAACAGAAAACACTACATAAACTCACGCATACCTTTGCACACATGCACATGCAATCTTGGATGCAAAAGAAGAGAACATTTATTCATTCCCTTGACTTCAGTAAACAGCTAATAATGTTTGAAACAATGATCAAGGATATGAGAATGAAGCAGCTAACAATGGTTCATTTGTCCCTAAAATGATCAAGGATATGAGAACGAAGCTTCTTGCAAGCAAGATCTTTTTTTCTTATATTAACCAAACCATTCATATTGTATACAACTACAGATAAATTGCTTATGCCACCAACAACAACGAAACACCCCACCCAAAAAAAAGAGGTAATGTAATGCCACTCAAGAAAATTAACACTGCACGTGATTTTAGTACATTAGTAAACAAACCATAGGCACTCTTTGCAGCAACAATTTGCAAATATGTCATAAAAGTTGGTTCCATTCTAGCATCATCATTTTGCATTTAAAAAGTTTTTCATTTTAGTGTTTAAGAAAATGATCCATATCACTATCAACAGGAATACTTCCTAAGAAAATGATACATCACAAGTCCTAGTACTAATCCATCTACAACCCATTCAGAAATAATTCTTGCCATATTCGTTCAATGACATCCTCCAACCAGGATCTCCATTCATAACTATTAGCATAGAGAGCTCCAATGAGACAAAGAAGAGAACTCATTAGAAGGTACCCAGTTGTATAATATGCTACAGAGACTTCCAGCTTATATGTTTCACTTATATAAATCCAGTTTTTCTGCTCTATCTTATACAGGCATGCTTTCCAGTAACTTTTTGGCCAATATTTACTTTTTCAGTTACCTCAATACCTGCTTCCTTGTGTTCTGTCAACCTAGCATCATATCCAACACAGAGCATACCATTCCCTCACAAATGCACTCATCAATGCTATCTTCACTCCCCTGGTCACAAGATCAGTCCCATACTCCTCAGCAGTAATGGCATCAGAATTATAGGCTTAACCATTATTGCATCCTTACTTCAATATCTCAGAGTTTCTCCAGCAGTTACTGCACTATTTGAAATTTTTTTTGTTTCTGATCATCAGTGCTTTAACCCTATCAACTGTTGAACTGTTTTGTGAAATTGTAGTCATTTTTCTTGCAAATTAATAGATAAGCTTCTTTGGATCCCTATGACACATCAGCATATCCAACACTTGCACATCATACCTCAGATGCAGTCATTACTTGTTACAGCTCTCTAAGGCACAGTTTCTATCCTACTACATTCAGAAGTATAAAGCATCAGCAGTTTAGCTTTGATTATCATTGCACAATTACTGGAAAATCTCAAACCCTTTCACTAGCAATTACCAGACTGTAAGTCTTGAGTAAAAACGAGTTGCAAAGTGCTGGTATAATACCCATCAATTACCTGTGTCCCAAATTGTAAGTTTCAATCTTTTCCCACCTATTGTGACCATCTTGATTTTGAAATCTACCCCTAGAAATATTCAAACGACAAATGAACAAATAGAGCTAAATAAGCATCAGGAATAAAAGTTGAACATGTAGACTGATATATTGCTAAAGCATAGGACATGAAGATGTCAAAGAATTACAGAGAAAAGTCACAGCTTTTCTCATCTTGTTTCGTCTTACCACGCCATGAATTCCTTTCAAGCCTTTTTTCTGTTATTACAAGTGTACATTATTGCAATAACAGGTGGATCCTAGAATGACCACGAAGAGGCTCCAAACAATAGTGCAGCAAGATTGTGTCAAGGACAATTGAATTAATTTGCATGCCTAGCCTTTACAGCTATATCGTCACCTGTAGTTGCCTCATCTGTTCACTGTTTCATCATTGCTAATTAAACTAGAGCAACCTAAACCATTGAGCCTATTTCCTGAAAATTATAAGTCTAAACAAAATTTTATTCTTTTTAGGTGTACCATCACAACTCCCACCCCTGCTTTCATTCTTTTTCTTCTCTAACATATAAGTTTAACAGTTCTAATGATGCATATAATATTTCCCCTTACACGAAACTCCCTAAAACAATTAGAAAAAAGAACTTCCTTCACTCCAATCTATTGCCAACCCAATACATAAAAACAACCACTTTCATTCATTCCATTTTTTTTAAGGCTAACTAATGAAACTGTTAGATAGCTTAAAGCTGCAAAAGGAAAGGAAAACACAAAAAAAAATGAAAAAAAAAAACTCAAACTAAATTCTGGGTGTGAAACTAAACTAAAACCAACATGCAAGAACAAAAAGATAGCAAAAAAGAGTTAAAAAGAGAGAGAAGTACCAATGGTAGGAGAAAGATCATGAACAAAGTTGGAGATGAAACTAACAAGTAAACTACTTTTGCCGACACCAGAATCACCAATCAACAGTATCTTAAATGAATAATCATAGTTGTTATTCCCTCCTTCCTTTGAAGAAGAAGAACCCAACATTTCGTAAGTACAGAAAAAAGTAAAGAAAATCTTTTTTCTTTTTTTTGCTTAATCTTCCCTAAAGATGAGTTCTTTCTTTTGTTCTTCTGTGTTCATCAATAACAAGAACCAAAAATAATGACAAAGAGACAAAAGAGATCAGTAAAAATAAGGAAATTTCCTCAGGTAGTAGCAGACAAAGGCAATGGTGGGGTTGGGCTTTCATTTTTCATCTTCAGTTTTATATATTTAATGTAATGTATTAGTAATAATTAAAATTAAAATCATTATTTTTACTTACATACATTAATTACAAAACTTCTTTTTATAAATATCACTCTAACTTGCTGAATGCTGATTAATATTTTCTTTTCTATAAAATAAAAAATATATTTCAAATTTTTATTTTTTAATTTTTGAATTTAATTATTTATTTTATTTCGTTAGTCTTTTTTACGTATAAATAAAAATTATAGAAAGAAAGTAGTATTTTAAGGCTGTATTTATTTCTTGACACGACAAATGAGTTTTATCACTTTTGTTGATGTTGTTCGTTGGTTGGTAGCATGACTTGTGTTTTTTTTTTGTTTTTGACGGTTCCACGCGCCGACTGCAGGCGTTTGGTCTGACCTGGGGCCTACGAAAGATCTGTGGCCGGATTCTGGCATTTAAAATTTTGTCTTCATATCAGTTAACTTTGCTGCTTTTTGAAACGCTCCGTCTCCAAAAGATTTTCAGAAGAAAAAAAATCCAGTTGGTAGAAGTGATAAGGGTGAGAAATAAAATAAAATTTTAAAAATTGGATTAAAATTATAATATTTGATTTAGATTGAATTTATTTTATTTTTATTTGATTTAGATTAAATTTAAATATTAAAAATATATATTAAATTTAAATTGAATTTTAGATCAAAAGATAAAAAATTAAAAAAAATCGAATTGAATTAATTATATATATTTTTAAATTTTTATATATTTTTTAAATTTTTTAAAATAAAAATAATAATTTTATATTAAAATATATTAAATATATTAAAATTTTATATTAATATAATATATACAAATTAAAAAATTAAAAATTGATAAATCTAACCAAATTGTACCAATAAAATTTGGTTCGATTCAATTCGAATTAAATAAAAATTTAATTTAAATTTAGATCGAATTTTAAATTTTATAATATTATGTAATATTTAAAAAAAAATCGAATAGAGTCCGATACAATTCAAACTGCTATCACTTTTAATAACGATTTAATTAAGACGTGATTCAATTTAATTTTTTTAAATATTGTATAATATTATAAAATTTTAAATTTTGAATTAAATCTAAATTAAATTTTCATTCAATTCAAATCGAATTGAATTTTATCAATTCGATTTGATTTAGTTTATTGATTTTTATTTTTTATTTTTTATATATTATTTTAAAATCAAATTTTTAATATATTGAAATAAATTTTAATATAAAATTATTATTTTTATTTTATAAAAAATTAAAATATATATAACACTAAAAATATATATAATTTAATTCAGTTTGATTTTTTTAATTTTTTAACTCTCAATTTAAAATTTGATCCAAATTTAACATATATATTTAATATTTAAATTTAATCTAAATTAAATAAAAAAAATTAATTCAAATTGAATCAAATATTATAAGCTTAAATTAATTTTTTTTATTTTTTTATTTTTTTTCTTACACCTACTAGGTAGTGTACATGTCCGAGTCAGGCTACATGTCAAATATGTAAATTTTTATTGTAAAAGATGCAGTAATAAGAGAATAAGGAAAATATTTATTTATTTATTTATTTATATATATTGAGATGTAATTTGATTTTTTAGTTAATTTAAGTATTTATTTTATATTAAATATATAATATAAAAATTATAATTTTGTAATTTTTGAAAAAATATAAATAAATTTTTAATTTAGTATTGATATATATTTTTTATTTTATTTTTACAATTTTTAATATTATTTAAATAAAAACTATATTTATCAATAAATTAAAAAAATGAAATATTTTATTAAAAAAAAAAAACTGCTTGATGGTTAACAGTTAGATTAAGCACATGATGACGCATGGTCCCACAGTAAGTCGCAATCAAGATCATAGTTACATAAATGGCCAAACTGATTAAAAGAGCCACGTTGACGACACTTCGCGAATTTATCTTAGTCAACAGTCAACATTTTGCGTACGTCAGCTATGTTTTAGGTGGGGATGAGACCTATCCTCAATTTGATGGGTATGGGCTTTGTTTTGGGTCATGGGTTAAAATCTTTGGTAGGTCTTAATTTTAGGTGTGGCTTTGGGTTTTGTTTTGGGCTTATGAGTTCATTTTTATTTTGGTTTGTTTTTATTAAAAAAATTTCCTCTCGTTTCATATTATTTAAACCGTATTAATTTTCATAAAAAATTTTAAAAAAATTAATTTTAATACATGTGACATTAAAATTAAAGTTTCATGATTTGAATGTTAAATAGTAAAAAAAATATAAAAAAATAAAAATGACATAATTTTGAAAATGTAAAAAAAAAAAAGGTGAAAAAAATAGGATAGAACGAGTAAAATGGGACAAAGCAATTGATAAATAGATAGAAAAAATATAAAAAGCATAAATTAAAAATAATTTCATAAAAATATCTTTATTATATTTTTATTTCTTTTGTCCTGAACATTTTTATAAAAAAGATTTATAATTTATCAAAAAAAAAATAATGAGCATCAAAATTTAGTTTCAGATGATTTTTTTAATAATAATAATAATAATATAAGTTATTAACAAATTTGTGAATCAGTTGCTTGAACTCAACCTACTACTTGATTTTGTATTTGCGTTTCATTCAAATATTATCAAATAAAGTTGAAGCCTCTTTTTATGACTAAAACTACCAAGTTTATGCTAATAATAATAAAAAGGTAAAATCATTGTGCTTCCACCACATTTAAAAAAAATTGTTGATTCATGAATTATGAATGTATTGAAGTTTAAATAGATCAGATAATTTATATTATCGTATCATATAAATTATTATATTTATATTATATTTTATATAAAAATTATATATTATCATTTATATCAATGTAAAAATTATAAATTATAAATTTTTTTATTTTATTATATTTATTTAAAAAATTTTTAAAATTTTAAATAATTTATTTTTATATTTTTTATTTATATTATTTTTATATCATATTATCATATCATATATTTAAAATTATTAAGTTTAGTTTTAGGCATAAGATTTCTCTTACTTTGTTCCCCATTTGGAAAAGAAGGGAACAATGGATTGGTTTGGCCAGAGTTGAGGCTACATCAATCAGATAAGAAAGGCAAAGCTATGTGTGGTCGATACTTTTTTTAAATAAAAAATTAAATAGACTTGTTTATGATTCATACCCTGGTAGGATTTTAAGGCTTAATCTCCATCCAATCTAATAAATTATAAAATAATGTTTTAAATTTAATCTTAATTTAAAAATATATATTTAAAATAATAAAAATATTAATATTTTAATAAATCTAAATGAACTTATTGAATTGGATTCGCTCCAAATTAAATTTAAAATTTTTAAATATCAACCGAATTTAACCCAATTCATTTAAGTTAAAAAATAAATAAATAACAAAAATATTTTATAACATATAGCGTAAATCTTAGTAATTATTTTAATGATACTTAATAATGGAAGAGGCACTTTGAGGTGCAACACTCATCGCCAACAGGAAAAAAGAAAGAAGTTTTGTTTTCCCATAAATCATGCGTGAATCAACATTTCTAAGAAACTTATGATTGCATATCTAGATGTGATCAATTTGACAAGCAAAGAACTAGAGTCCACAACTGTTCATGGACCGCCCTTTAAACCTCAAGCCTCCAAGTTCTACCAAGACGTTGTTTTGAGTTCAAACTACAAACTTTATATCAATTGTTATTTTATTATATAAATTATATTATTTTTATTTACATTTACACTTTATAATAATTGAAAAAAATTTAAACTTTACAAATACGTTTACATTATTATCACATGTAATTATGTATATATTGTCACGCGTAATTATGTATATATGTTAATTTTTTAAATTTGTACGGTTGGACACTTATAAATTGAAAAAGGTTTTAAGATGATTAATATATATTAAAATTAGTCAATAAATGAAATTTTAATGATCTTAATTTGAGTAGGAAAATTGATGAAAGTTAATTATAAAGAAAAAATGATGTGGACAAATTTTGATACTAAATTTGTTTGAAAATACACTTTGAAAGGTTTTAAAGGGGTTTAAAATGAATTTACCCTTGGATCTAACTTAGCATGTGTCATAGTCATGGTCATTTTAACCCCTTGACTGTTTCAATTTTGGAATGGAAAAGATTAAAAAAAAGATTAAAATAGTAAAATAAAAATGATTTAATATTTTAATACTAACTTTAATTAAATGATTTAAATGCATGTTATCAATGTCATATTTGGTACATGTTATAGCTTACCTCTAACATAACACAATTATTATCTATTAACATAAAAATCACAAACCTTAAATCTAAATTTGTCATGTGGACATTAGAATAAAAGTGTTCATGAATTGGGTTATTTTATGATTGTGTTTGTGTCGTAATAGTTGTCAACCTGCTTATGATACTATTTGTGTTTTATGTAATTTGACTAGCTTAACTTATTTTACATGTTTGTTTATACACATTTAATTAAAGGTATTAACAATTTAATCCATATTATTAAACATATCTAGCTCATTCAAATTCATTTATTGAATTCTTAATATTTAAAATACATTAAATGGGTTGTTATCATAAATAGATTAACGTGTTATATCTAAACAAGTTATTCGCATTACTAAACAAGTTAATCGTGTAACTCATATAATAAATCTATTGTGCTATGTCATATCTTATTTATATGTTATATATTTTTAAAATATGCTTGATATAAAAGATTATGATAGAATATAATAAAATAATATTATGATTAGAATTAAATTAAAAATATCATCTTATCTTATGTTTAATGTGTGCAATAATTAAAATAAAATAATTTATTAATTGGTCAAAATTATTCTTTATTAAAGTTTATACATTTTAAATTATTGAAATAATTTTTAAGAATATAATAAGATATGTAAATTCAATTCTATT